>NW_014556754.1:1010461-1128982 GCF_001313825.1 Dinoponera quadriceps
GAGAAAGAGAGAGAGGTGAAGGGCCAATGTTTCACGAGATCGCGAGATCAAGTTGGATAGGGACGCGGGGGAATGGAAAATAAAAAAAGGGAACGTATGGAGAGTAAGAAACGAAGGGGAGAGAGAAACGCGTAGATGCGCGCTCAGTGCAGCGGCCCGGGGCGCGCAGCGTCGGTAGGTGTACACAATCCGCGAACAATGGGCTCCAGAACGCGGAACAATGCAGTATACAAGCGACGTCACAATGCACGGATCAGCGAAACAACGAGCGGTCTCACTGTGGATTACAGGCAGATGCGCCGGCTTCGGCGCGCCACCGTTTCTCTCTCTCTCTCTCTCGGCCATCAGATCCTGCGTCAACGTCGATTTTCGGGCGTTTTTCGTTTAACCACTTCGCGCACCAACGAAATTAGCATGACAAAAAATGCATTTACCAAGCAAAATGCAACGTAAACCAAAGCATTAATCATAGCCTCTCGCGATGTAAAATCACTAAAATCTTTACTATTTTTCGCAACATTTAAGAGAATCAATTAATGCTAATTATTTCATTAATAGTTTGGTTACTTGGGGGTTTCATTAATATTAACAATTGAGTCGGTTCGACATGGAAAGCGGATTGCCGAGTCGAAATTTTAATTCTCTTCTAACGCTCTTAAGGATAGATCGCGCCTACTTAGACGACCTATAGACTAATAAAAACCTACTTCGACGATACCGACACTTTTTAACTTTTCTCTTGAACCTATAAAATCTATAGATTAAATTTTAATGCTATCTTCAACAACCTATTTTGATGCTAAAATAACGAAGACGAAAATTTAAGACATCATCAGGGTCAAAAAGTAGGGATTATATTATATTATTAAAATTGAAATTGAACCTATTTCGCTGTCTTAGCTCCAATTATGTTGTAGAATTAAAGGTTTAACACGGGGGCAAAATTTCGACTCAGATAATGCATTTAATTTGCTCTCGCTCTGCGATGTAATTTCAAGTGTGAGTTTGTTAAGGCGCGTGTAACTTCTCACGAAGGAAACAGCCGCCGGTTACGTATCTCGGCGTTCACAAAGCAGTTGTTTGTAAAAAAAATCGTTACCTTAATATCGCAACTTAGCGAGAACCGCGAATAATTATCGTCGCGTCATTGGTAGGTTGGTTCGTTCGTTCGTTCGTTCATTCGTTTCCCGACAATCCATCGCGGAATCGATAGTCGTCGCAGTCCCCGCCGATCTTTTCTCTTCTCTACGACACTAAACGAAGCGCTTTGTCGGCACGAGGACAATCCTCAAGACAGTTCGACAATGCACGCCCCCTCTGGAAACCCTTCCCGCCGGCCTTCCGTGCACATAATGTCCTCCTCCTCCTCCTCCGTCCTCACGAGCCTCTCGACCCCGGGGTAATTTTGTTCGTAATTTTGTTCTACGCCGTCTTCGGGCGGCCGACAATCGCCAATAAGCCGCTCAACTGAGATCCAATTTAAACCGTTAATTACCACAGAGCTCGGTCCATTGCCTCCCCGCTCCCGTCCCCCTCGCCCCACCGACCCCCTCTTCCTCTATCATCATATCACTTCCTCCAGCCACCCCTCCGCAAAACCGCATCTACCGCCCGACCCACCCCTATCTCGACTACCATCCGTCGCGAGCGCGGAGTGGTTGTGTATTTTTCCAATTTAAAATCCTATCTCTTAATTTCCTACGTGTCACCGCCGCGTCTGGGGATTTTTACGGAAGCGATCATATCGGCGCGCGCGGCTCCCACTGTTCCTATGCGAGAGCACCGCGCGATACCGATTCTATCTGGTTTATAATTTTTTTTTTCGCCTTCTGCCTCACTCCCTTTGGTGCGCTCGCCTCTTTTTTTTTTTTTTTTTCAATCGCGCTCGATGCAACGCGCGAGGGAAATTGCGCGAAACGAACGGCTCTTCCATCTTGACGTTCGTGATCGTCCTCGTCTGCCGCGACAGTGGGTCGAATCCGTGCCATTACGTTGACATCGGCTCACATTCATTCGAGAGTTCGGTTCAAAACGGCGACGCCTCTCATGACACTTGTAAGCGTCATGAGAGCGTCGCCGTTACAAGTGACATTCAAAGCTGACAGTTCGCATTCTTGAATTCTCCCCGATCGGAGAAATTCCGGAAGTTGAGACTCTGAATTTTCTCGCTGCTCTCTACATCGCGGGGGAGAACTCGTGTCGATAATATTGAAACATTTTACACCGGGAGCTTCCCGCCGGAGCTGTCAGAAATTAGAAATATCTGACCGACATTCTCGAGAGTGCTGGGTTTCTCCGGAGATCTGAAATTCTCTCGACCGTCAAATTCACGGTGGTCGATTCGTAAATCGTCCCCGTATTCTCAATGGCGATATTAAGAAGCATAACATCTCTATATTAGTCTTTAATATCACAGTAGTTCTTCATAAAAATCCTCAGTGTAGTTTAGAATAAATTAAAAATAGAAATTAAAAATCGAACATTAACATCAAGAAATACGTAGGAAAAGTGTTATCTTTAATTGAGAACATCTCAGCTCTCGAATGGTCAATCGTTTTAAACTTGACCGCCATATAGACGGTATTTCTATCAACATGCCAAACATTTTTAAGGATTCCTGAGAAAACAGATTGACGGATCAACTACTTTAGAAGAACATCCTGGATGGAAGAAACGTGCCATTTGCGATGATAACATTTCATCCGGGTGAAAGGGCCAATTCGCGGCTTTCGTAAAAGCCGGTCGAGAACACAGCGCTCGCGTTCAAGTCGCGAGCAAGTCGGGCGCTCTTGCGAACAGGAAGAAGCGCCAGTTTTCTAATTACCAGTTTATCGGAAACAGTTGCCGATCGCCCTCTACGCTTCCTATTCTCCGTCGGCCGCCCACCCACAGTCCTCACCCCCCGCCGTCGCGCCGGTTCCCCGCGTCCTCCCCTATTCTCCTCCACGAGTCGAATCGGTTCCGTTCGCGAAAGCCAACCGCGGAGTTTGCGGCGATGATGGTGGCGAATGCCATGCCTGCAAGTGGAAGAGAACGAGAAGGACGGGGGGAGACGACGGTGGGCAGGGTCGTCGGCAAAGCTCACAATTAAACTCAATTCTATACAAGTTGTTTTTCCTTTGACTCGCCTCGCTCGCCCTCACATGACAATTCCAATTTAACCCAGGCAACCTGTCTTCCCTCTTTCGATCAAACCCATCCCCCCTGCCCCCCGCTCTTCCGTCCCCGCCTGCCTCAGCTACTTCCTCGCCACCCGGTTTTCCTCTTGCACACCACACGAACGGAACAACAACTACAACAACAACAACGCTGGAGAGGGTCGCGGACAGACTTTCCGTCGTTTCAATCAGACACGACCGTCGTCCTCCACCGACGGTCAGCAGGGAGGAAAGAGGTTGACGGTGCGGATGCAGGAGGAGGAGGAGGCGACGGAGGAGGTAGCAGGGGGAGGTAGTTCCTGCTGGGCTCTCTCGGTTTCAGCCAATTCGTCGGCTCTCTCGAATTCAATGCATGTTTTAATGAAACACTGCTGGCCCGCTGCCCATTGTCAGCGCCATTGTTACATAGATGACTGGTCGATCGAAGGCCCCTGCGCTTTTGTACGAATCCAACCCTCTGCCCTCCCGTCGCCCACCGCCGCCGCTACCCACCCCCTCCGCCCTACCACCCTTTCCTCCCGCGTAATCTGTCTCGTCGTGAACCGGCGCGCCCGGTGTTCGAGCCTGCCGAGCCGGCTGCATCGCGGTTTTGGAGAGGCTCCAAAACAACGTGTAAGAAATCAACTGCATCTCGTTGCCCTCGGTGACAATCGGGCTTTAACGTACCTTCGATCACCGGATCGAAGCCTCCTCGGCGGAGGAGGGGGAACCGGATTAAAGGCCGAACGACTTTCGCCGATCGCCGCTTTACTCGAGAGTGTGGAAAATGAGAATCGAACGTTCCACTGTGTTGAGGTAATTGTAACGCTAAATGCCGTGTTTTCAGTGGGGCATCAAGAGGGCCGTAAATTTCATATTTACCAAGCAAAATTACGCTCCCACACATTTATTTCGCTACTGAAAATAATGGGGGGGTTAATTTTAAACGAAGTCGAGGTAAACGCATAAACACGCGATATTACAAATACGAAAGTATTTTTATCTCATTAATGCTATTTCTGCGCATTAGATGATATATAATAGAGACGCGCAGATAATAGAAAGAGGTATATAAGTGTTTAAATGTATCTATATGTATGTATGTAAGTCCTGGAAATTTCATTACTCCGTTGAGAAATTAGGAACGCTGACGGAACGATAACCCAACGAGCGGGATCAGATCCGCAGGGCTGAATTTTAAAACAACGCGATCCCGGTTCTCTCTCAATCTCCGACGCACTCTCGAATAAATCCCATTACACGATGTTTAGCGTGTTACGCGCATACACACGCGGCGTCACTATAATGTTATTGCGTTATTAATCTACAATTGTGGAGCGGTGAGAGAAAGCATTAATGTCGCGACGAGCGGAGAAATAATCTGCTCCCGCGGCGCGCAACACGCGCGCGGTCTCGATTAATTTAATTAACATCCCCCGCCGACAATGTCGACGGAGACGACAGTGCGAGCGAGCCCGCTCGCTCTCGCTCACTCGCTCGTTCGGGCCGCGCTTAAACGCGACCATTTATTTAATTACGCCGCTTTGTCGCACCGTATCGCGGTCTTCGTCGGGCTGTCTTGCCTTTTTCCGACGCGAACTCTCTCACTGACGGAATGCCGCGCGCGCGTGCGGATTGGCGCCGATAAGATACGCGCCTTTTCATAACCAGCAAAACCATTGACGCGTGGCGCGCCGACTTTTTCCGTTTATAAATGCCACGAACAGCGGCGAGGAGGAGGAGGAAGGACGGAGAGGGGAGAGGGTGGTCGCCATTGTCGAGGTATCATCGGCCACCCTCTATGGGAAGCAGGAGTATGGTGGAGGAAGCTCGGTTGTTTCATCGCGCCGCTGACGTAGCTCTCTCTCTCTCTCTCTTTCTCTCTCTCTCTCTCTCTCTCTCTCGCGCCTTCCCTTTCCGCGGCGGAATTTATATTCATCGTGCACTCGCCGGCGCACACCCACTACGTGGCATAATAATAAAAATTCCGACGCAAACTCGTCAGCGGTGAATGACGAAAGGCGACGGGCAGTCGAACGAGGTTTTATCAGTCGGCGAGAATAACTGACACAATGCGTGATTTATGCTAATTTATCTTCGGTACTTTGGACCTCTCGAACGCGCGTCGGTGGGTCCTGACCTCCTCTAGAGAGCCGTTTTAATTTCGGTGTATCTCAAGCGCGCCGGAGCGCGCGCGGCAGGAGCCGTTCCGGTGATAAGTGAAGTAGCGGCGGCACGTCGGTAATTGATCGATAACGCAATCGGCGAATATGTAGTCACCGGGAAAGTTTCATCCGCCGGCGGAGATTTATGTCTGGCATTTACAGCGGAGATTAACACGTTAGCTCTACAGCGATTCGCCAGAGAAACCGTCCGCTACGGATCATCCCGTAGTTTTTCTTTTTAGTGCAGTTTAATGTATAATGTAAGTTTAATTTGTGATGATGTAAAATGAGCTCGGCTTGACGCGGCTGTTGAATGGAAAATTGCCGACGTCACGCGCCTGTGACGTCGATCCCTCGTGAGAGGTCAGTTCGGCGAAGTGTAACGTTGGAAGCGCGGGTTGAGACTACCATGTCCCCGAGGTACAATAAGAATTCATCATAAATTCACCTGTAAGCGGTTCCCTTTGAAACTGACCACCGTGTCGGTACGGTTTCGGTATTTTCCACATAAATCAACTTACTAAACAAATCATCATCTCGCCATGGACAAAGCTCTGCGAGGCCGGGGCCCCGGGCAAGTAAATTAGCGAAGCTCTTAAAAAACTCTTGTCCCTCTTCTCTCAGAATTTCTCGTATTGTGAAAAAGATAAAATAGTCCCTAGGGGGTCAAAAATCCCTTTTCGACCCTTCAAGAAAGGACAGGAATAGAAAGAAATCGTGTCGGGACGAAGAGACATAACAATGGGCCCGACGGCAAACATATTTCCGACGGAAACAATCACACCGTGAATTTATCCCGTCGAGTTCGTTAAGACCCACGTGGCGCTTACTTCGACGTGGAATATAAAAACGGGAAGAAGAGAGAGAGAGAGAGAGAGAGAGGGAGAGAGGAAGGTACGGCATGATTAAGAGCCACCCCGCAAGTTAACTCGCGAGCATTACCCTCCGTCGCGAGGGAAGGGTTGCTAATTTCTCTAATTTGATCGCCGACCTCCGGCCAGCCGCGCATTATCAAGGGTCGCGATGCGAATTTAAAATTCAGAACTCCGTGCAGCCAGCACGCCGTCACAAAGGCCGAAGGAGGAGAGCGATAGCGGGCGGGAAGGAAAGAAAGAGTACGATGGGGAAGAAGAGAAAACGCGGGAAACGGCGCGTGCAGGGCGCGCACTTCGCTGCCAGGCTTCAAACGCTAATTGGCATTCAGGAAAGGTGGTGACGATAGCTAAATACGCGCGTGAAATACGCGCGGGGGTGTTCGGCTAGGCTCACCACCCCTTTACACGCGCTGGTACGTGCGTGCGAGCGCGCGCGCGCGCGACGCGATAACTTTTCAAGAGCGGCTCGCAAAAGTCGGCGCGCCGCTCAAAGCGCGCCGCGAAAAGACCGCAGAGGCAAAAGGAGCGAGTAATTAATTATGACGGGGAGCGAGAGCGGACGGGGCGAGAGACAGGCTATGGTAAATTATGCGGTGTTATGGGCATAATTTCGTTTGCGGATGATAAAGCGCACGGCAAGTTGGGCACAAGTCGGAGCACGCGGAGCTGAGTGAACCGCGCTTTGCGAGAAGCAAAGAAACTGTCACGCCTGCGGGGCCGTTTAATCTCGCTCGTTAGGCGCTAAATGTTGATTCTTAAATCGCGCTTGACAGTCGCATTCGCGATTCAACGTTTCGCGCGATCTCCATGTTAAACTTGAATTAATTCGCGCGCGAATTCGGCAATGATATTATTTCGCTTTTAAGTCGCTTGAAAGAAGAAGGTCTTATGGGCTGCAGCGCAAAAGTCGAAGTTAACAATATTTTACCATTCTTTATATCCCGATATCAACGTCATATATTATTTTATAGCATTTATTCCCTCTTTTGATATTGGCAGGAGTTTTTCGCGGTCACGAAAGCTCTAAGAAGAAGGCTTTAAGCTGCCCAGCAAAGGGGCAAGGTTGCATTTAATTCCACACGTACTTCGGCCTGCTTCTCTATTGACTTGGCTTTCTGACAATCGGGATTCATTTTGAAGACCAAAGCACTCACGGAAGGACGCGCATGAAATCAAAAGAAAAGAGCCGAGACGAGGATAACGAGGAGGAAGCATCCCTCTGATCTCGCCCTCAGTTTTTCTCCCGCTTTCCGCGTTTATTTACATGTCTTCGTTGCAGCGTTCCCGAAGCTTATTCTGAGCCAACACCTCGTTATTCTTACGACGTGTTTTCAGACTTCTCCCCTAAGTCGACTCCTGGGGAAGCATTTAATTAAAGATAAAATACTGAAACGGAGACAGATGCGAGAGAGGAGGTAACGTGACGCATCGCATTGGAATCTTACAAGATAGACGTGAATTAATTATGAAATTTTGTAGATAACCAATAAACGCGTCAGAGAAGCTGAACATTCAAAATACTCGAGACCTTCCAATTACGGAATTTTAGATCTTCGAGAATTCGCGGTTTTTGACCGTTGAACATCTAGCATCTTGGAAAAGTTTTCCGACGTAGTAACGTCATCATTAACGACAAAAACAACGTGAATTTCACGATAACGCAGTCCTGATAATTATCGCAATAAACAGAAGTAAAACTTGGCATTATTGCGCAGAGCAACCGCCGTCTACGGGACGAGTGCATTTCTGAAAGCAACTCCGGTGAAACGCTAGCGGAAAGCTGGCTTTCTGACAATCGGGATGACAAGTCACTACGGTGTAACGTGCACGTACGGGAAACGAAACCGTGCAACATTGTCTGCCGCCGCAACGCGTGCAGGCTGTCGGACATTTACTTAATTACAGGAGCAAATTGCGCGACTTCAACGAAGCGAGCTTTCAGTGCGCCGTCGCAGCTGGGCGATTAGGAAAAACGCGATTTCTTCGGCGCGAAGCGGTCCTGTCGAAATCGCACGTGACGGTAAGCCAAGTAGCTCATATGAAAACGCAGTGAAAGAGTTGGCGTGAAAATAGTATTGAATAATCTATCGAGTGCGTGTCATCATTGATGGCGAATTGTTAATTTCACGAAACGAGAATTAACTAATCGGAGAGACTGAAAAGCCCGAGGGAACCGAAACTCTTGAGATATTAATTGTTACATCCGAAATGTCCGATTTGGCGGAAAATTTCCAAATTATAAAATTACTTACTTTCCTAATAGGAAATATCGATCAAGAAGAGTACTTTCGACTACGAAAAAGAAAGCGGTTCTGTAACTGTACTGAAAATTTAATACCGGTTCCGAATACCGTGATAGTGCCGATTGTTAATACCACAATTATACTATGATATTATCTAGAAGGAAGGTCACTCTATCTAGGAGGCTACACCAAGCGAAGAGCACTCGTTGGTATCTGCAGATATCCACTTTTAACGATTTCTACATAACTCAGTGGAATTGGAGAGAGAATTGAGAAATTACCGATAAAACGTCGAGTGACGTCCGATCAATTATCAATTCAATTATCAATTTCTACCAACCTCATATTTAGCGGGAGAAGAGAAAAATAGGAATATTGTATCTTTTGTGAGATAAATCGTGTCATTCATCCTGAGTTTCATTCGTAAAGCCGAAATTCTTCGGTAACGAAATGCCTCACGAACATATCGATACGATCGGGGGCACCTGCTGGCTTGGGAAACGCATCAAACAAAAACTTCCCTATAACTACCGAGACTGGAAAGTCCATAATCCGGATTTCGACGATGTCGTCAATACAGGATACCATACAAAGCCACCGATATTGAAGAAATGAATAGTATACATGAATAGGCTTACAAGTCATCTGATCTAGACGCTCAAAGGAGGCGTGTGGAAAATCGACGCAAGCACAATGGATATTCGAAGAAAATGTCGAATCGCTTCAGAACGGACAAAGAGGCATTCTAAGTGGCTACATGTTGCACACTGCACAAATACCCGGATGTACGTCCCATGAAATGCACCCCCGAAACGCGTTTTTCCTCAGCAGGAAAGCCGAAATGTCTCCTCCGACTTAGGTGGTGGGTGCCAGGTGGACACGAGGGTGCACGTTTGTTTCCGACCGCCCCAACACCGAGGCTCTGACGAGGGGACAGTGTCACGAGACCGTTTGTATCGGTAATTTACACCTTTTCTTCAAAGGTAGCAAACAGGAACAGGTAAGAGAGCGCGATCGGATTCGGATATGAAAATGTCGAGGTATCGAAATTGCACGATGTTACAAAGTACCGCGGCATTTTCCACTCCCCTTCGGTTACCTTGGAAATTTCGCTGAACCAAAGCATTCCCCGGGAAAACAGATAAACTGTAAATTTCCGCCCTTATCGACCGGGAAACCCGAAGAACGCGTGATCCGCGAATTGTTTGCGAGTCAGATTCCGCTCGGTGCATATTGCTTTCCGTGGGATTAAAATGCTCATAAAACAAACCCCTCTTGAAATTAGAGCGGTTCTTGCGGCTCTCTAGACACACGCACGCACACACACACACACATACACCGGCATGTGCTCTCTCGCGCATTACATTCATACGTGACCCCTCTCGCACGATATAATGTGTCCTTTCCCTCCGCCTCTCGTGAAACTAACACTGCGCATTACCATGACAATGGCTAGATTAAAAAGGAAGGGGTGTGGATGCAGGATGGTCGAATGGGGGGCGGGAGGAATCGGGTGGCCGAGGGGGGAAAGAGGAGAGGGAGGGAGGGGGTCGGGCGACACGTCTGACACGTATAGGCGAAACAGAACGCTTTACGAACGATCGAGACTTCCGACGGGGCGCAACCCCTTTCCCTTTCAGGTGAACCGATTGCGCGCATAATCCACCCTTGTGCCCGCGCTGGCTGAGCGAAGAGATCGAATGATCTACCTGATCTACCGTGATTCAATAAAACCAAGTTCCGAGGATCGGGCGTTTTAGAGACACCGAGCTCGCTCGGAAGTTCGACGTGGCGAAACGATCGTGCGAACCCCGAAAGGATTCGCTCGAGTTCGGAGATCGCCCAAATCTTCCCAACGCTCCGCCATTTCGTACTCTTCGTCGCGACGCGAAGACCCAGTTTCGAAATTCCACGCAGGCGTGAATCTACGAACACGGATTCTTCAAAGCTTCTTCAATCCCCACGAGTCCGCATGCTCGTTCCCAACTCTTTCAACTTAATCGATGTTCTCTCTCTCTCTCTCTCTCTCTCTCTCTTTCTCTCTCGAGCCGATTCGCCGTCCAAAAACCGTCCCGCTGCAGTGCGCGCATGATTAAATAATCCGTGAAATCGGCCAATTAAACGTCGCGTTCGTCGAGGAGCTCTCGAGTGAGGTAGAGATCAGAGGAGCTTAGAAAAGCTCCGCCGAGAATTCCTTTGATGGGAAAGGCGCAGCGACGCGTGCGAGAATCGGCTTCGTCATCTCGGTCCGATGTCCCTCCGTCGCGGAATAACCGCAAGTGGAGGGCAAACGATCGAGAGGATGACGGAAGTGGCGGGAGGGGGAGAAGAGAACGGATTCGACCTAATTCAAGGAGACATTGATTGCGGTAACATCTCGAAAAGCGATACGCAACCTGGCTGGGAGGGGTAAACGCTCGTGTGCGGCGCATCTGCGGATCATCCTACGGCGGATGAGTATCGGCGGAGGGTTTTCGGGTCGAGCCGAGGGGNATGACATAATTGAATTTCACGCCGCACTGATTCCGACCGTCCGCGGCTCGGACTATATTGTGCCGACAGGCTCCCACCCGAAAATCCTTTCGCGGAAATAAGGGAACTTTAACGTTCTCTTTTTCTTTTCTTTTTGCATTTCGCATCTGACGGCTCCGTTCGTTGTTATTTTCACACGATTATGTGGGGCTTGAGATAGTTGGTTCGTAAAGTGCCAGACTTTCGGTAGCGATATTAAGGGGTCCCTTCGTAAGTTCATTATTTACTGAAATAAGATTTTTTTACAACTTTATTTATCTAAGTAATAAATGTGCATTTTGAGCGGAAATAAGATATACGTATGCATGATATATGTATTATAGACACGGAGATATTACTTACTTTTCATTTTATATATGCTTTATTTATATGTCAGCTGAGCAGAGGCAGAGAGATGCGCATAATAAAAAAAATCGTGTATAAATATTTAAATATACATATATATTATATACAACCATCTTAATATTTTCAATCCGGGAACCCCGGAATTGCAGGTTTTGAAATTTCGCATCTTCAAATCCTGAAATCTCTGAACAAACGAGTATGAATTGTAATTCCTGAAATTTCCAGATTTTCTTAACACTAAGCTCCTTCATTCCTCAATGCCTCTTGAACCCCTGCGCACCGAAATTCCCGAGCCCTTAAATCGATTCCCCCTTCAGCAAGCTAAATTCCCACGAGAGGCCAACGCTAAAAAAAAATAGTATCCTTTCACTAGGGACATGTTATTTTACGCCGTGGTATGCAGCATAGTGGAAAAAAAAAAAACACGCACGGCAACGAATTGCAACGGCGGAGAAGCTGTTAATTTCAGCGAGCGAGCACCATTCGGCTGTACTCGAATCGGTTTGGTGGAAGGTTTGCAAACAGGCGTCACTCGCATCCGCGCCATTAACCATCCAGCCGGGTTACACTATACTTACACGATGTGTGCAAGGAACAAACGCGGCGGCTGAATAGTGTTTCGTATGTTCCGTCATTGACTGTAATAGCAGGGTGGAACCCCCAATAGACGCCGCGCGTATTCACGGGATTGAACGCGCGCTGTGAGCATTTAGCGCTTTCCCATTGTCCGTTTGTCCGGATGTCAGCATCACTCTCTGATTGGCGGAGAGTGATGCTGACATCCAATCGCCATTGAAAATCGTTAACTGTTGACTGCGGGTCAACTCCCTGGCCATTCGGCCGTGTCCTCTCTATGATATTCCTACATTTTTAGGGGAACGCATGAATGACTAGGAAAGATATCGCGCGAGTTGCAACACAGAATTTCGGAATTCAAATATACGCCCGTTCTTTGCCGTCGTCGCTTCTTTCATCCCCCGGGATCGTGCGAATTCCCCGCGATTTTCCGAATCTCGGCTATTTCCAAAATGTTCAACATCGACACCCTGGCAGATGCGATTTTGCATATTTAGGACCCTGCGTTACGAGAAGCAAGGATTTTTGAAATTTTTTCATTAGATTGGACAAGTCTTATACTACTTATAATTATTCAAAATTCCACGAGTCGTAACATATTAAAATTATTAATAACTAATGCAATATTCGAACTTTTAGTTGGGCGAGTTTGATCTAAAAGTCTGGCCCTACTTCTGAATCAGACTTTCCTCAGACTTTCAATCCTTCAGGTCACCAATTAGGGATCAGGTCCTAACGATTAGTCAAAACTCTCGATTTTCCCACGCGAATGTCGCGACATTTGGAAGTGTCACTTGTAACGGTACACAGCGGCGCGTAACAGTGTCCATGAATGGACGATCATTGTGTGTCGAATGGGCGATAGTTCCGCCTGGGAAGTAGGTGGGTCTGACCTTGGGTCCATTGCCCGACCGTGCGACAAATTCGCGTCGTACGAATCGACGGCGCACACGGCGGATCGAGACCCGAAGCATGGGAAGTTACAGATAATCGTGATCGAAATTGCCGAACGCAGATCACGACAATCCCCTAAGATCACACGAACTTTCGAAAGCAAGCGTCTAAGACGTGCCAACACTGGTTCGAATCGATCTTCTCATCAACTGGTCGTTGTTTCATATATTATTTACACACGCTCGCAAGAGAAAGAGAGAGAGAGAGAGAGAGAAGGAGAGAAAATGTTTTTCCATATCGATAAAATCGAAGGGTCGCTTTAGCGATTGTCACCGTCAGGATCCGCGGCCGACCACAATAGACGGCAATCACAGCGGGCGCGCACAGAGTGTCAAGTCTCCTCTAATTGTGCGCCCTCCACAATGGTGACGGGAAACGACATGGGCGTGCGCCTCGTCCATGGTAGCGTCTAATGGCCTTTGTATCACGTCGATTAACGCTTGCGGATGACATTCATAGCCCTTCCTCCCTCCCCCGGAATATTCATGGTGAGGGGGGGGGGGGGTTAACCCCGCCGGNCCCGCCGGTGCCTCGCGTGGTGTCCGAGGTCCTGAGAAAAAGAGCGAAGAGTTCGGGAGAGAGAAAGCCCTCGACTGAAAACACGCAACTCCTCCCAGAAACATTCGCGAACTGGTTTCGTCACCTTTCTCTCTGTCTCTCTCTCTCTCTCTCTCTCTCTCTCTCCCTATTTGCCCGCCTGCCCCGCGATCGCCTCGCGCGTAACCCCTAGAAAACGGGACAGAGGGAAGAGGGGCACATCGGAAACGGGACGAACAATGAGAATTGAGTTTCATAACCAGGCCACGCGGGCACAATGAGCCGAAATTGCGTTACAACGAGGGTCCGGATTTATTATATCGACGGCGGTCCACGCAGACAGGGTGGTAGAGAGAAAAAAAAAGGAGGGGGGGGGAGGGGGACACGTCGACGACGACGACATGTGTTTTCTCGCGAGCCGGGGAATAATTACTCTGGAACTGACGGCGCACGAAGAAGGCACGGAAAAAAAGGTGGGAGGGAAGGAAGGGCCGGGTTCGCGTTGCCGGAGCCGTGCCAATAATGGGCCCATTATTTCTGCGCGACGACGTCTATCGTGTCACGCCTGGACTTGCGGCCTCGAGGAAACGTGAGACAATCCGTCACGGATCCCGGCTGGAGTCACTGTTAAACGCGCGGTCCCGAAAGTGAATCTCCCGCGAGCCCCGTAGGATGCGCGAGATGTCGTTCCGCTTCTCCGACTTGGAAACGCCAGTTTCATAACGGTTTCTTTCTGCCTCTCTTTTTTTTACCTCCTAATGCGAATCATGTATTTAGTAACGCGGCCTTAACCCTTTAGTGGGAAAATGGATTTGCAGAACGTATCCAATAAGGTGGGACATCGGATCCGATTCCATACATGGTTTTGTCCACTTGTCGTGTAATCAATGCGCAAAATGGATGAAGGAAGTAGATAATAATGAAACGACTCCCTCTGTTCGTTTATAGATGAAAACAATGTACAGTGACGAAAGAAGAAAGTTTGCCAATTGACTGGAGACAATTGCAGTAAAACGAGAAACGACGAGGCGCTGTCGAGGAAGCGGCGGAAATCGGCCGGGTATACTTTCGGGACGACGATGTTTCTTACCTGAGCCACTTGGAGCAACGGACGACTCCGGGGCGCATCCCGTGTGACATTAGCCGCCACGATACGCTCGCGTCACATTGTACGCCGACACCTCGAATACGCTTCGACAAAACGTTGAAACTTTTATTCCGTCCAAATGGATGATGCTCGCGCCGGGTGGCGTGCCCCTGTTCTGCTGCCTGAATAGATGCTATCTAACACGAGGTGGGCGAGCGCGATCCTCCGAGCTCCTTTTCTCGAAGTAAGCGAGATAAAAAAAGAAAAGAGGAGCGCGGACAAGCCACTCACTGAATACAAATATGCATACGCCACCTGAATTAACTCCTTCGAATCAATTCTTCGGCTGCGCAATCACTATCGAAGGGGACAGTCGCGCTTCCACCTGCAACGCTGAAAGAGACCGCTGACGAGTCTCCATCGAATCGTTCAATCGGTCCTAACAATTAATCGTCATCGTACGTCTCGTTCCGGGAGAACTTAATACGCCAAAAATATAAAGAGATTGTAACGTTCTCTTGAATTTGCGGCTATTTCGTTAACTCTTGGGGTTCGGAAATTTTAGAACCTCCTATCTTATCTTCACCGTTCTTCGCTTAGCTTCGTTTAGCCGAAGAGAACTTTCAAAAGCGAACGATTAATGACGATAATGAGGACTGGCAGGGCTTCTGAGAAAGGGACAAAAGGTATCTTCCACTTACTGTGGTGAAGAAAGGCAGGTCCTGCGTCAGGATCTGAGATAACGGTTTTCCGCCTTGAAAATATCAAAAGTCAGCGACGTATTTATCGCCCCGGCAGATTACCCAGCCGGCCACTGTTACGTCTTGTTTCGAGCAACTGGAACATTGTGGTCGGTTCGACCGCAAATCAACGATCCTGCCTCCCCCTCGGCCACCCTCGTGCCGATCCCCGAGCGCGTAGGACGATGTCCTGCGGAACGAGAAGGCGCGCCCGGCCGCTGCTCGTCGCGGCGAATCGCCAATCGTTTTAGCATTTTAAAAGCATTCCTGAACTCCTCGATTTTTTCGCTACGACACCGATCGCCAAGTCAACGTCGGGGTCCTGCGATCCCGCGATCAGAAGATACGCGTCACCGCTTCGTGCCTACTATTCCGATGAAAGGGGCCCGATAAGGACGAGAATCGACCTATCGCGATCGATTTCGCGCCCACGCAGTGCATACGAATTAGTCCCTAAAGATTCATTTCCTCGGGCCGTAAAATTTTCTCCCGCCGCTCGCGACGCATCCTTCTCGATATCTCCAACTGTTTAACGAAGAATTTCAGTCGAAACACAAAGACACTATATGTAAGAGGATCGCAAAATACCCCATGTATACGAGAAATGTTAGGTAGACTTTAACATCGTGAGTAAAATATCCATCTGAGATGGATAACATTATTCGACGCACGAAACAATAACCAGCCAGGTAACGGAAGCTTCCAAATTCACGTCGTCTTTTAGAAGCTTCCGCTACCTGGCAGGTAATCATCGTCTAAATGACGTCTGAAAAAGTCGGACGACTTAGATATTTTGAAGATATCTTTAATCTCGCCTCATCTTTCAGAAGCTTCTCGAGCTCGCGCAGTTTGCTCTTTTTCGTTGAAAACAGTTCCCCGGTTTACTTTCCACATACAATCGCAGATCAATGGCCGATACCGTGAGATGTAAGCGGCGAATGAGATTCTAAAGCTCCTCGCAGTTAGCCGAACGTAACAATGTGCCGGGATATTTTAACGACGATTCGACTCTTCAGCGGGCGAGCGCGGCGGGATTCTGCAAGACGAGCGTCACGACGCTATGGCGATAATTAATCTCGCCCTTTGTTCGCCGTGTCGCTGGCACTAAATGAGGTTCGTGCGGATACCGGAAATGCATCTAACTAGACGCACTGCGGCTCGCAGCGTACGAACCGTACGGGCGACGCCGCGCGGGGGTTGGGGCTATGCACCCACTTGTTCCGTAACGGAGTATAATATATAATGAACATATCAGATGGCCGCCGGCGATGTCTGGGATTACATATTTGGATCCTATGTTAATGCCGTGCGCGCTCTGCCATACATCAACGACGGCGTTATTGTGATTCGGAGATTGAATGCTCGCGGTGCGGTACGAAGCCGCGCGACTCCGCTCGAGAGGGAAAGAGCGGATCGATGCACACATTCCGTGTTGCGCTCGGTGACGCATTGTGAAATACGGCCGACAGTCACGGCATCTCGAACAAGGTCGATAAAATCGGACGACGGGATGCGGGACCGCGATTGGGAAGCGCACGCCGCGCCATCGTCGAAACCGAGGATTGCAACCTGGCGAGATAGATTATTCTATTACGGGATGAAGCTCCTGATAACGAGAGATTTGATAAGATACAGCGGACTCGGTGAAGCTTCCAATTGCAAAGTCAGAGAGAGAGAGAAGGAAGAAGCATGAAGTTTCAAGCGCGAATTTTACTCGGGTAGCGAAGTGACAATCCAGTCACTCAAATTCGAGTGATTTTTGGCTCACATAGGACGAATTCTCCATTCTGAATCGTCGAGTGGAGATTTTTCGCTTGAAATTAAAGAAGGAAAACCCGATGAATTACACCGTGGGAGTATTATCATTATGCGCTTCGAGTGGATTTGCAATCGTTCGCGGTGAGATCTCACCGCAAAAAAAGAAATATAAATGTTGCGAGATTTCGCTAACATGCGTCATGCGCAGTTAAAAAATGCAAGATTTAGTATTTCGCTGGCCTTCACCGTTCGGCACTTGCGAAGCTGTTTCGCGAGAAACAAAGCGGCCGAAGACGCGCGAAAAACTCTCTCAACGGGCTGTACTTAAACATATGCATAAACGGCCGAAAGGGCCTGTGTAAGTCGTCTGAGCTTCGCAGGTGAAGCGAAACAATAGGAGCTGATGGCGTTTGATGGATATAACCCTGTGACCCGGCTAATAAGCCGTGGAAAAATAAAGAACAGTGCGGAACACGTTCGCTTCTCTCGCTGGTCCGGCATCGGCCGTACCGAAGAAGAACGAATTCGGATTGGACCGCGCGAAAATAGCCGCATCGTCGTAGCATGATTGACGTAATAATTATACATATCATCCGCGAGCACGCCCGACGAAATCGCGCAATTAATAAGGGAGACGCATGGGATGTCTAAGACAAACGGCACATCGTGCCCATTTTCTATCTTTCTTTTGCAGAGGAACTTAAATTCAACTTCGAGATCTGTAATTAATTCCTTGGAAACTTATTCAGGCTTGATTATTGTCAAACCCCTATGATAATCAGTCAACTTGAAATATTCCGAATTAATACTGAGCTAAATTTATCGAACCGTAGAATCTGACAGATTTGCGAAGATTTTATGAAATAAGAGATATCGCTCGTTGTAACTCGTTTGTCACATTTATAATTATAATCAATCACACGGGACCGATCGCGACTTCTCGTCGATTTTTTCTCGTCATTTGTCTCAGACAAAAACATGCCTTCTCGTGGAATGCGATATTCGTTGAGAATTCAATTACGGATCAAATCGAGCCGGCTATATCCGGAATGATACGCCGTTTGGCTCACCTGCCAAGGTACATAATACTGGAACAATCCAGTGGGCGTTGGAGCGAGTAATGCTCGCTGCCATCGTCGCTGCTCTTTTTGCCGACCGTCCTCTTCTCTCTCTCTCCCTTTATTTTTCTCTCCTTCTCTCCCTCTTTCTCTTACTTGGGTTACTCGCATGATGCTTCCATCTTGTTCGACCCATTGAGCCCACCCGTGGCGAGTCGATCACCGTGCTCGTTCGCCCGACGATTTCGTTGCATTTCTAAGCGAGTGCCACGAAGACCGCGCTTTTCAATAGTCTACGCTCTCGAGAATCGAAATTCTACTCGAAACACGCTAGAATCCAAGAGAGCAAACACTCGATGCTCTAAAAACTTCAATTCAATTCTCGAAATACCAAAGCTACGAAGGGCCCGATATATCGTTGAACGATTAAACTGCGCAGAGGTCTCTGTAACTCAGCTAACGTCGAAATCAGATATGATATTTCTATTTTTAAGAAAGTTAGATGGTTAGGATTAAGTACGTCCTAACCATCCAACTTCCTTATAAAATATAAATGTCACAAATTCCTCAAAAATCCAAAGTGAATTCGAAATGTTTCCGTTGAATTAAAAGTTCAAGCACTCTGTATGTTGCTTACGTAAGATGCATTTTTGGCGCGCGGCAATCTTTTATCTAAAGATGAGCTATTAAGGAGAAAGGGAGCTTATAGGATAGAATTTTAGGAATGCACACTTCTAACACCACCACGTCACACGCCATTGATCCCGAGGTCTCGAGGGATACCCGAGCGGCGATCACAGAATATTTTCTGGAATAACAGCGCGTGAAATTCGGGTTTCGGCATCACGGGGAGGCCACGTGCTCCACGTATTCGCGAACACGGTCGAGTTTTCTGTCGCGGCACAAAAGGTGTGCTACCGTCGTCGTCGTCGTCATCGTCGATCTCGCGAGCCATGGGACTTACGACTTTCGAGACGAGAAAAACGACTAGCGGGAAAGAAGAAAGGAAGAAAGAAGCGCGGGGCGATTCAATGTTTTTGTTATATCTGCCAACTCACCGGCCGCTCGTGAGAACGCCTTTGTGATGGACAAACGCGGCCCATAATGCGTAAATTAAAAATCGACGAGCAGCGCCTGTTTTTCTTCGGAACACCGTACTTGCCATATTTTGTTTCCCGAAATAATTCGCCCCGTCACTTCCTGCCGACGTCATCGGGATTGCTTAACACGGCTATCGCTAACTATAAGTATCCCACGAAAATTCAATCGTCGGGATTAAAGAAAAGGGGAACAAAATCGCCGAACGTCGAGAAACTTCTTTTCAACGATACGTTAAAAATCGGACGAATATGAATTAAATATTTCTCGCACGACTACGTTGTGAACTACGTTGAATATCGCAGTAATTCGCTCATTCCGAAAGGCGCGAACAGCTCCGAATCCCTGAAAGCTACGCGGACACATGATATCAATACAATTCACCGTAAGCGTTTGATACAAAGGCGCCAGGCACAAAAGCGCATTTAAGTGGCGCGTTTTGCTTTACAAAGGTTCACTAATCGAAAGTAGGCTGTTTCAGCCGTTCTGGACATTGTGCGGCACAGTGACGATGACCTCGACCCACCCTATCCGCTCTCGATTCGTAATTTCATTAGGCGTGGAATTCCACGAGCACGAGCCATTATTGTTCCCCGTTATTGCAAATACGTCGTGATTCTGCCGAATAGTTTCCAGGATTACATTTTACGTTTAACCCGTTGTAATTGACTTACCACGTCACTAGGAGTCGACACTGTTTAACCTTGAACTCAATGTTCTCTGAATTGACCCCGGAGAAACCTTTTCAAAAAGGCCGCACTTCGACGGGGTTAGTTAGGTTCTGTTTTGCCAGACGTCTGTGTCCGAGGGTGAAAAATCGCCCGGACAATTATGGGAAACCTGAAAAATCTGACCTGATCCTGAGAATCTCCATGGGGTTCACAGCAGTCACTGGGACGCGGGGCCAGCATTGTTCGACGGTGCCAAGCAGTCTGGTTCGAGAGGCCGGCGACCGATGTATGGGACGGATCCATTACTCTCGCCCGTATGTAGCTTGTAGATTATCTTATTGTTAGTCCCCGCGACTTAGGCGCGGCCAAGACGCAGATCGTTTGATTTACATTTTATCGCGCGCGCGCGGCGTCCGAGTCCAGATAATTTCATGATTTATGACCGCGCGGCGGCAATCAAATCTATCGTGATAATCGATTTAAGAAATGCGTGGGTTGCAATAAGGAGGAAATTGTGATTTTGCGTACGTCGTATATAAAATTTTGGATTCCTCGAATTCGGGAAGGAACATCTGCGCGGTTTCGATATGCATCATCAATATTTTTCCGACTACCGAAAATTTGCTTCTTTTCTCCGTGTCGAATCTTCGAAACCCACAAACTTTCCATGACTCTCGTCATTTCGCGGAAACTTTCTAATTATTGATTTCAAATTATCGGAGCTATCTGATTTAAATGTCCTGAGAACTTTGGGAAGTTCTGAAACTTCGAAACGTCGGATCAAACGCGCAATTGCAAATGTTCGGACTTCCAATTTCTGGAACTACGATTGCTCGAAGTATCCCAAACGAGAGGCAGTCCGAGATCTCTGGTTGTGGCGTACACGCACTTTGCGGTACACGCACGTGCAACCGCGATGCACTTAGAGACTCGCAAGCTCTTCTTTAAAGAGTCCCTCTAATGCATGTGTGTGCATGTGTGTGTATGTGTGTGTAGTAGTACCATGAATCACGTGTCGTTCCCAGTTGACTCGAGTCCATTCGTCGGAGCCGACAATAGCTTTGTGCTGGTCGTCCGGTTAATGGTGGATACATAATGTAAGACCGAGCGGGGAAAAGTCGTTGTTGCTCTCTTCGAGGAATGCTAATATGACGGACAGTCGTCCTCATCGTCGTCCAACTCGTCGCTTTGGATCTCGCGCGGCCGAAACCGCGGTCTTCGGGCTGCTCGTAAATTTCGGGAGAAACTCGAAAGAGAAGGGGAGACTTCCAAGAAGCGCAATTTCATATAAACACCTCGTTATTTACGAGCAATCTTCTTATACCTTCATATATTCGGCTCCCCGGCCCGCTTCGGCTAAGAAGAATGTGCGTTGCAATTGTCAGCTCGCGATATATCGCGGACTCCTTCTTTTTCCCCTCTTTTTTTTTTTTCGGCGGACGCGTTAAAAATGTCCTTGCACATGATATTTTGTTGCCCGTATAAATCAAATGGAAAATCCACCGTGAAGTCCCCTCCCCCCCCCCCCCNTTTCTTCCACGCGAACTAATTATTTCACTTTCCCACCGATTAATTGTCTTGAGGAGAAAACATTTCCAATACATTTTGACGTCTGAAATTGTTCGTTGTCTTCCCGTTTTTAACATGGTCGGAATAAAAAGGCGCAAGGAGGCAATGTTAAGAGAATATTATTAAGATGAAAACAATACGAAATGCTCGACATAACTCGAGAAGGGCCTCGGTTACTCTCGCAATACTCGAGAGCTCACAAAGCGATTCTTGATTTTTGTTCTCGTTGTTTGCCGGGTTCTCCGTCTCGATTTCCTTCCCCTCTGTACGGCTCTCTCGCGGGGCGATAATAAAATAACACACAACACGCTCGACTTCACAGGGCCGACCAGTCGCGTTGTGTATAAAAGTCATTAACGTATTCGGCGGCCTCGCGCATTTAAATGATGCCACAATGGTGCTATTCGCGCGCCACAATAGCAAGCATATACTCGTCCAGCGCAATGGCGTTGTTGGTCCACTTCGACTTGACGACTCGAGAGGGTGAGAGAGAAGAAAGCAGGGAGGAACAATACCACCATCGATACTGATCTGCCTCTATTCTGCATCTTACTTCGTTTCGGTTAACGGAAATCTAAAGCTGCGCGAGAGCACGTTTTGTGCGATAATAGCGACGACTGCCTCGTACAAAATGCTTCTATAATTGCTCCTCGAATCCTTTTTCTCCCGAACGAGCACCTAGCGAGATGTTGATTCAACCGAACAGCGCAAGCTCCCCTCCCTGCCTCCCATCTGAGATCTTAATTCAAACACCGAATGTGTGTGCGCGAAAGATTTTTCAAGAAGATAAGTGAGAGAAAAGCAAATTCTGCGGGTGTCAAAAGTGATTCGTTGATATTATACGGAATTCGAGAGATTCTTCTTCACGAAAGAAGGAATCAAGTAAATATAATAAATAGATCAGTCGTAAGTGTGAGAATTCTTGAGAATGGCCACTAAGAGGTGAGATTTAAGAAAACCTTGAATTGAATTACGCGCTAATTAATCGCGTATTAAATGGAACACTTCCCCGCACTTTCAGCACTCTTTCTCGCCTTCTCTGTCTTCCTTGCGCGATACCTTACGCACAACGGTCGCGCCGGTGTGCAAGAGGCGCACGAGAGGCGCAGGTACTCGACTTTCAATGACCGCCTCTGCTCCATTGTACGCGATTTCAAAGGGTATAATTACGCTTACCTATGCCACGCTCGAATATCGTCGGGTTTTGTACGCTCGCGCGAATTATCCTCGGCTCGATCGCGTCGATTCCCGATAAGACTCGTCGTTTTTCACCCTCCTCCTCGCCGATCCCTTCCCCCCGTCGCCCTTGTTGTACCGTTGTTCATCAACGTTCAGGGTGGAAGTTGATTAAAACCAGAGCGCCAATCGCAGAGACTTAACGAGGAACTAGTTTCCCGACACGGAGATGCTTGTAACGCGATGCTTTTTAAATCGTGACGCCCTCCTTTCAAATTTCTGATATTACAATGGCAAGATGAAAAGTCTCCCCTGACTATCTAGTGAGAGGGAGAGAGAGAGAGAGAGTCTACTTGAATAAAGAACAGTTTGCAATCGACTTGTTTTTAGAACGTTTATTGAAAATGTCGTCAATGCTATTATCGAAATCCAAGGGAAATTTCTGTCTCTGTCTATCTCTCTATGACGTTTACACTCAAGACATATTAATTGAAAATCTCACCAAGATCTCTCTACTGAATATAACCTTTCAACTGCAAAATTGCAAATTTCGATGCGAGTCTCGGAAATCGCGAAATAAAAGAAACTCCGAGCTAAGTGTTCCCGTTACCGGGACGACGTTGCTCGAAAAGAAAGAAACGGGAAAGGATTGGAAGCTTCGAAGGAGCGGAGTCGCGAGAGGCTGATCGAAACAGGAAAATCGAGTTCCATCCCGGGTCTGTGTATGTTTCAATTAATGCCGTGGCACGCAAGCACGCGGCGAGCGCGGAGGCACGGAGAGCAAGCGAAACGAGAGTTTTCGCCAACAAGCAACATCTGTCGGGGTTCACAAATCATTTCTGCGTTGTAAAGCATGAGCTATGGCGCAACTAGGCACGAGCACGGGGCGGCCGCGATTATTCATACCGCCCGAACTAGTCCGATCGAGAGAGTGCGTCCGTGGCCACGCATCTCTTCGAACCAGTCTGGACATAGTCCGGACATTAAATTCGCAGGGATCGCTCGTAAACGTCAGTCCGAGTGAGTTCACAAGCGATTCTCGCTGTGGTGGCTTTCGCTGTCCGCCGAAACAATACGGTGCGCGCGAGACTCGCGCCACGTGAGAGGATACATTTTTGCGGATGAATTTTAAGCACTTCGGCAAACTATAAAATTAGGGAGTTTACGCGACCCACCGATCGATTCGTATTCTTTTTACTCGTCGTTTCATCGTCTCCTAGAGGCTACTCGAGGCCAACGCTTTTACGTTGCATCGGAAACGTTCATATTCAGGATATACTGATTCAAAATTCCACCAAGTTCTCCGTCGCATTTAACTTTTCAACACTCATTACGTTGCAAATTTCAATGCGAATTTCGGATATTGTAAAACAATGCCAAGCCAACCGTTCTCTTTATCAAGTCGGCGTTCCGGATACTCGAAAAAGACTTATTTGTAAAAACGAATCTGTCGTTCGTATGTGCACGGAAGAAATGCTGCTGTGCATCGATAGAATCGGTCAACAGCGTTGTCATTGGAGCACGTCTTCTTGATTCGATAGCGATTGCCGAAACCAATAGTCGAGTTATCGAAACAATGTACGACGCAATTAGTTTCAATAATATTGCCATTGAATCAAGATTTACTCCAATTATGGCGCTGCTGACCAATTCTACAATTGACACAACAGCATTTCTTCCCATGTATACTATTATTAAATCCGGAGCGTTGCGAATATAATGAGAGAGAGAGAGAGAGATGGAGAGAGGTAGCAGCGCAAAACGACGTTTCTTCGCGACGCGAAGCGAGAACGATAATCCACTTGCGTCCGAGTTTAAGTGTACCTGCGGCATTTCCGCAGCGTACATCTTGCGGCACAATGGCCGTCGGGAAATCCGCCGACAATGAACCCTCAAGAAACGATTCCGCGGTCTCGCATAATGGAAACACGCATTCTCCGATCCGAATGCCACTTTGAACGCCCGACTGAACGTCGAATGGCGCCACATTAGGTGCTCCTCTCGCCGCTAAAAACCCCTCTGAATAAATACTTTCGGAAAGCCATGCCGCGGGGCCCCAACTTGCCTATGCGTCTACTGCGCGAATTTGATCTCATAATAGCGCCCGCTCGACAGAAAAAGAGAGAGAGAGAGAGAGAGAGAGAGTAAAATCCACCCGCGGATTTTCGTGAGCCTCGGATGCGCGACGATATGAACGCGTCAGATTATTATTATGCCGACAATATTGCGGCGGATCCCGAGGAATCTCCGGCGGTTTTCCAAAAATGTCAGAGCGCCCGAAGTTACCGAGTAACAAGTGTCGCAATTTCTACGCGACTTCGCGCGAATGAAATAACAATTTCTAATAAATAACAGATGCTGAGCAATAAATAGCATATCCTAAGCATCAACATGTCCTAAGCGACATCGCGGTTCGATGAAATTGCTTTTCAAAGGGATCCTCACGAACGGAATAAGGAGCTCCGCGAACGATTCTCCCGAATTAAGAACTCAACACTGAAGAAAAATGTGGGATGAAGAAAGGATTAAAAGGGACGCGACAGTCATCGAATGGGATCAGTCAGCTCCCGATGGGGGTAACTCCCAAAGGACATCTCAGTGAGGTATTTCTCGTCGAAGCTCACGCGGAAGCTCGCGTTTGCGAAATTTCCACGATCGAAGAGAGAGAGAGACGCGGAGGGTGGCGAGAGAAGCAGAAACCCCCGGTATGGTCGCATTTATCAAAGCCCGATATAAATTACCCGGCCTCCTGCAGTTACAGCGGCGGAACCTGTCGCGCGCTGGACGAAACAGATTCCTGCAGAAGATCAACGTAATCCTCGCACAAATCCGATGGTTTGTTAAGGGGTTGCGTCCCTAAGAAGGAGGACAACCTCCCGGGTGAGTCGGGGAGGGGAGGGAAGCAAAAGGACAGGGGAATCGAAAAAACTGGAAGGAAGAGCCGTGGTAAGGGCGATATTGATATACGATGTCCGTGTTATAAAGAGAACCTGATCCGGACCAGCGGCCCGCTCATTGTCCGGCCGCGATGTATTTGGACAGTCAGTTGTTAACGGCAATGAGACCCGCCATTGTGGCACCCATTCGCCGCGGACAATCGCCCATTATGGCAGTGACTGCCTTCCGCGCGCGCACGTCGCCATAATTACATTACCTACCCGCGTTTTGCGCCACGCCGCGCGCCATACCACACGCAAACCCGCGTTAACCCATTGTTGCCGCGTACGTGTTCACGGGTGTCCACAGACGCGCCCATAGCGATCGCGGCTCGAAGGCGCGATCGATGCCGGCTGAATTCAGACGCTCGGCTTTCGGGTTTCGCCGTTGTTACCGGCGGGTCTCGCGTAAGCGAGCGTTTCCTTTTTCCCCGGCATATAATGGAAACTTGAGGCTGAATTTTGCAATTGAAGATTGCTATTGCTGTGACGTTGCGACGCGGTCGGTAATTTGTGGTCAATTTCAAGTCCCAAGTCCCCTGTCGGTCGGGCGTCGGTCTACGACGAACTCCGCTCGAACTGTCGCGACGGAGAAGGAGAGGTTCGAGAGACCGATCTGAACGAAATCTGTTTCAGCCGACGCTTATGCATGGACGGCACGGTGCCATTCAGTCTGGCATCGCACGCCCAAAACGCGGGAAACATCACTGAGACCAGCAGAAATTCTTGACATCCCGTAGAGTAGCATAAATCCACCCGCGGCAAGTTCCATAGATTCTCCTATGCCCCTCCCCCTCCCATCACCGCGATCGGGACGATCAATGAATCTGAAGGTGGTTTATCCACATTCTTTTAACGTGAAAGAACTCGGACTATAGGGGTATTTCGCTTCATTCTTCAGGTTTAGTCACCTGCCAATGTCAGCGGGTGCTTTAGAAAGACGTCAGTCGAAGATGTCACAGCGGAAACTTGATGTTTCGGGCCTAACGTTGGAAAAATTGATACCATTGGCAGTAATTCGGGCAATTTTCTGACTTCCGCGACTGTAAAGTGACTCATCTTTCGAGTCGGTGAAATTCGTCGATGATTTCTGACCTTTCGCAGGCTTTCGCAGGGAATACCGACATACACCGACGGATATCAATGTGTGATTAAATATAATCAATTCTAAGAAACTGGACATTATGAACGGGTTACCGCGCGTCATTGAGTCTTACGAGTATCCTAACAACCAGCTTGAAATATGAAAGAGATTTCCGTGTAAATTCCTCTGACTCACCGAGAGACCAGGAACTCAGCGTCCGCCACGTTCTGCTGCAGATCTGGAACAAGGAAAAAATATATCATCGTTTAGATATGACAGATTAATGGCTAATCGATAATCAAAATGAAAGACAAGAATGGATGCAAGCAATATGTTGAAAAGAAATCAACTTTGCGACCGTTGAAATTCAACGATTTTTACTTGGACGACTACGTCCCAGTTTTCAAAAGCAAAGGGTTGAAGGCAAGAGCACGGGAAAAGTTAGGAAACCTACCTTCGAGCCGACGCTGCTCGGCCCGAACCGGATCCTCGGGTACAGCATCCGCATCCGTCGTGTGTCCGAACGAATTCCACCAGGTCTGAAACAAAAAGAAAGCATATTGATTAGTTGTTATACATCGTTAGGCGCTACGTGTGAAACTGAAATCATCGGCTCAAGACAATTCTCTATTAAACCGATGAGAATAAAAGATAATAATCAGTCTGAAAATTCAGAGATGCCGCAACTGTTCAAAGCGATCTCACTTTGAACGGCGCGATAATTACATTATTCTACATCATTCATTTTCACCTTGATACTCAAACACCGTCACCGTCACCGAAATGCGACGAATTTCTGCGCGATAAAAGCCACTCGCGGCAAACAACGACGCGTGTCGAGATCAAGATAGCCAATTATGCAAAAGTGGCAACAACGAGATGCTTTCTTTAGGAGAGAAAAATTTAGCAAACCGATGAGCCAAACCTAAGCCAACGAAAAATGTAATCCTTGCTAATATCGATGAAAGATCTCGCCGGTGTTAGCCGACCGGAACAGCGCGCGATCTGCGAGGAAGGAAGGGAATAAGTCGCGAGATATCCTGTGCGAAGTTCGTTCCCTAGCGTTTCCCTCGGTGCGCGGACTGCTTCAACGGTTTCGTATCAATTACACCGAGTGCAACCCTTTTCTTTCATCGCATCGCGCTACATTCACGCGGAAACGCAAGAGTACACACAGGCATCTGGGGAGAAGACCGTATTGTGTGATTCGGACAGGTATCCTCCCTAAAGAAAGGACCGTCCACCTGGTAACAAAATTTCTTTTGAACGAATCCGCGAGAATCTCTCCTAAGAAAATCTTATGTCGCCGAGGCATGAAACTTCAAATACGGACGACGATATATACAATATAAATACAACGATCACGTTTTAACATCATTCGTAAAAGAAGAAACAGAAAAATCAAAATGCTCGGGAATTAATATTTACGATATAATATCTATACGCCTGCAAGTCTTGAGCTCTGATGTATCTCACACTTAAAGCTTAATAAAGTGTTTTGTGCGAAATTTATGAATCTGAAGTTTGAAAAATCTGGAACGTTTAATTTGGATCTATCGAAGCCGCGAGTTCCTGAGCGAGAGAAACGAGCGAAAGAAAGATTGTTCTATGAGTAAAAAATCTCAAGAAATTCCGAGTTCGGTACTTATAAATTTTCCAGATTCCCCAGATTTCGTATGTGCAAAATTCCAAGCTTCAGTATCAATCAAAGCGTTCGAGGATGCCGAGAGGGCAGACATTCGTCGAGTCACGAGTCCCGGGTTACAAATCGGACAACGGAATCACGCGAGATCGTACAGTGGAAGATACAAAGTTCGAGTCTGGACGAATAGCTGAGAAAATCTCGGAGGAGATCGGCAACGGGACACGTTGGGCGCGTTTTTTTCATTAATCCGCGACGAAGCGATCCCCGGCGCGAGATGAGATCACGATACTGTCTTCCGGAGACGGGAGAACGACCATTGTCCGGCTTATCGCGCCAAGGTGTCCCGCACAAGTGAAATCATCCACGAAACAAAGGCACCGGGGTGTCAGGAGCGTCGTGGGTCTATACAATGCCAGGTATCCACCAGACGTGGCATAAGTATAATACAAAAGACGGCGTTTCTTTTTCTTCTCGTAGTGTACCGCGACAGTCCTTTATCTTCGGTCGGCGAACGCCGAGCCCGCAGAGGAGACGATCGAGAGAGGCACGATCGGATCGCGCCGATCGATTTGTGCGTAGAGCATTATTGTTTGCGCGACCGTTACCACGCGCGATCTCAATGTCTTCCTTTCACGGTGCCGAAGATACCGATCGACGTATCCATCGACGAAATCCGAGAAGATACCAATTTTTCCCGTCCGTCGTTGGAAAATCCACCGGAATACCTTTCGTTTCTTACTCGCGTTTGCGTGGCGAGGCCCTTCGACTTCTATCGCAATACAGTCGCAAGCAGATGTAATCCTCTCGTCACGACGATTATCACGGAAGTTGGCTCGATCTCAACCGTCACAAATACAACGCCGATCGGAAGCGTACAGTCGCACAATTTTTATATCTGTTATTTGGAAATTTTTATCGTTATCATTATCATTTTGTTACGCAGGAATAATGCCCACTGATATACTTGATAGAAAATATAACGAGAACAGAGTAGCATCCACCGTAAATATATGGGCGAAACATGAAAATAATCACAATTCAAAGTTATAATTGTTATCGTATATATTATATAATGTTATATAAAAGTTATAATTGTAAGTCTCCCGGTGGACACGCCCGCGGCTTTACGCTCACCTGTTAATCCACTCGAACTACCGTCAACGTGTCGTTTAGCGACCGGCGATTTATGCCCGACGTTGCGAGATCAACGCGATCGTAACGACTCCGCG
The DNA here is from genome assembly GCF_001313825.1 of Dinoponera quadriceps. Taxonomy (NCBI): domain Eukaryota; kingdom Metazoa; phylum Arthropoda; class Insecta; order Hymenoptera; family Formicidae; genus Dinoponera; species Dinoponera quadriceps. Next base: position 1,039,877 of record NW_014556754.1, read on the forward strand.
AGCAGAAAGAGAAACGGAGAAAGAGAGAGAGAGAGAGAGATCTCCTATTCTCGCAGCTAACGCGGTGCGCTAGCGAGGATAGAGAGGATATATCTTGCGAGTACCGATCTGTATATGAATACGCCGACTTTTTTTGCGGCCATGCGATACATGATACTTTAGCGGGCCAACCAGGGGTCCGCTCGCGCGCGCGCGAGAGATCGAGGCCAGTGGACCATGGATCCCACGAGCGACGAGAGACTAAGGGTTCTCGCCGCTTTTCAAGCTGATTGGAATGGAAAAGAAGAAGACAGAGGAGCGACCGTACGGTCGGCTCGTCACCGGCCCCGAAGAAGGGGTTGGATATCCAAACCCCCTCGCCCCGATTGAGTTGAGATAACGTCTGAGCGACTTGATACGTTGTACCGGCTCCTCGTGACACTTCCACGTCGGTAGTCCTCCCTCCGTCCCCCGTGCTCCTCGCAAAGGCCGGAGGCTGACTACCGGTGCCGAAAAAATATATCATCCTTTAATCCTCGTTCCTCCGTGTGCGAGATTATTCTCCTCGGCGGAAAGGAAAAACTGCTAACCGCGTTGCAGTGGAAAAAAAAATATCGATGCATCTCGCGGCGTCTGATTTTCCGCATTTTTGAAAATGCAGAACGGTGAATCGCTTTCGCTCACGAGAAGTGTTTTATAAATAGAAGTGTAGTAATATTAATTAATATTAATAACGATAATATTCATATTAAATATAGCACTAAGACGTTCGTGCTCGCCTCCACGGGGAAAACAAATTTTGCTAGAACAGCAAATGCTTGTCAATATAGTACACAGTAAAAGAATATGTTTAGACAGTAAAAAATGTATTCGGATAGCAGAAAGATTTGTTAATAGTATCAATCGTCCATATGTCCAGCAAATAGCAATTAATATTCTTAACAAGTCTCTCTGCTGTCCGAACGAATTTTCTCTCCCCGTCAATATTACCAAACATTCGCTGTTCTGGCAAAATTTGTTTTCTCCGGTGGCCTCATGGCCCCATACTTCAATCGTTATCTCCCCAACGGGGCTTAGCAATTTACAATCTTTTATAAATAATGTAAAAGGAAGAAACGACGCGTTATTCTAGGATTGCATCGCATTCATAAAGGGTTAGTCCTTCGCATCCCTCTCCTCTCTTTAATAATATATATCCAATTTCCATAATGTATCTCTTCTTCCCCAAAAGGTACAACGAGAGGCGATCATGGCGGTGTTCAAGAGAGCGTAGTGCCTCTCCTCGACGAGGAGCCAGATGGTCCTCACTTCGGGCTCCGTTCGCGCGTGCGATTCTCGCCGGGGCGGGAGCGGAGGACCCTGCCGACGAAGGAGTAACTTGCCGGCGCATGCTTCGCGTTATGTTTCCAAAACATGCAATATTTTCCGCTCGGTCGAGCGTCGTGAAAGAATCATCCACCTTCCCAGCCCCCTCGGCCTGCCGCGTACCGGCGCATAATCTCCGCGCATCCCCACGGAAATAGAGTTTCCTGTCGCGGATCAACGGCCGTGGAGGGTACGTATCCTTCGAAGGATTAGACGAGGCGATTGGCGGGCGTGAAGAATTCGCACAATGTGCACAGGGCCTCGGATAATACCGGCGATCGCCGCATAATAGCCAGCGAACGAGAGATATCCTGAATGAGTCCAGCCGGCGAGCCATAATCGCGCTTACGCGCCCCGGCGGGCGATTTTCCGGAAAATTACGCGCCGATGGAAGCGCAAAAGCATCCGTTGCCCTAATCTATCTTCGCCTATCAAAATACACCTCCCTCCTGTCTCTATCTCTATCTCTCTCTTGCCCTCTCGTACCTCGAATTATACTCGCCGGAAACCGGCCGCGAGGATCGCGATTCTTCGAAATTCTTCACGCTCACAAGCCGGCCGTCCGGTGTTTCCGGCGATATCTCACAATCGGGACGCGCCACCTCGTTTACGTATCGGGAAGCAATAACGGGGGATTCACAACGCGCCGACAATTAATCTCATTAATCCGCGATCCCGATGGTACACATTCTCAATGTTCGGATCTGCATTCGCCGCCACCAGCGCCGCCGGCGCAACCTGAGGCCAGCCCGTAGGATGAGAGGGAAGAGAAAAGGTCGAAAGGTGGAGAGGGGATGGCCTGAAACACACGTGCGTTCCAGCATCATCGGCCGGTCACAGGGCCGTGCATTCCGATGTCGGAGGTAATATGCAGTTGGACGGGTTCCCGGGTTGCCTTTTCTATTTTTACACGCAGCAGCACAAACCATCATCGGTCGGCCCCAGTCCTGACCATCCCTCCTCTCTGCCTTCCTCCCTCCGTTCCCCGCCTTGCCGCCCTTACTCGTCCCCCTCGCCGAACCCCGCGAGCCCGCCGCGATCGTACAAGGTTATATACACGAGAACGCCCCGCGAAGGCACACGGCTGGTTCTCTCTCTCGAGGCAGACAGCTTGGTGCCGATGCGAGTGTGTCCCTCCTGCTGAGCGAAGACCGCAGGGCTGCCTTTGCCGCGCGAGCGCTCAACCCCCGGACCCTCCGCAGGCACGTAAGTGGTATCGAAGAGCGGGCCACCAACTTGCAGCAAGATAGACTCTCGCCGGTTCTACACGGTGTTTCTGAATTACAACGCGAACATCCGATCATTTCTTTTTAAGCGACTTCGAAGTCCGCTCGGACCGCCGGATCGAGAAAGTTTAATAGAACGACAGTGGCGAAAATGTTCAAATCTTGCAGAAATATATCCAGCTTATTTGCTTCCGAGCTCGTCCGATCGCTCGACTCTTTTTAAGGAGACGGTAATTTAGAAGGAAAAATCGCAACCCGGCGACGCGGTTAATTACCTGCGGATCTTGGTGGATTTTTTTTCAGCATACGCGCGTCGCGGCGGCCGGTCACAAACGAGCTACATAAGAGATTACCATTATGGAGCAGATAAAATTCGTTTCACGGTCACTTTTTCTTCCCTTTCAGAAACCGCGCGCGCAGTCCTCCTCTTTTTTGTCGAGAGGGTGGGGCATTGTTATTATAATAGTGTTAAGAGAGAGACGAGTAGCACCGGAGTGACCAGTGGCTCGAGAATCCGTGTCCTAACGCGCGGACTACACACTTCACGAGCCACGGAGGGAAGGGAGACGGGCGCGAGAAGAGGTCCTGCGACGCAAGCTGGCCTACTACGAGTTCTCTAGGTGTGTCCGAGTGTCGGTCTCTCGTAAATTGACGGACGCGCGCACACAATGTTGCGTACTTCATCGGCGGCGAATAAAATTACGCGACTATATTATTAATAGCGCGGAGCAGTACGGGATTTCGCGAGCGAATCGATCGTTCGAACTTCCCTCCGTTCGTTTCATCTCGCAGGGCCCGTAGACAACGACGACGGCCCAACTGTAAAACGTTGCGGCCGCGCAATAATACGTTAACCGTTAAGCCGACTGTCTTCTCAATTCCCGGGTCTGTGTGGTCCCGCCATTGAGTCTTAACTCTTTGATGCATCGTGCACATATTCATTCGCTCTCGCGTCGCACAATGCCCATAGTGTCCATACACGGCATTGTGTGACCCGTGCGCGCCGAGCGTTAAACTCTCCAACACACGCGCAGCCACGCACACGGAGTGGACGGGCGAGCGAGCGAACGCGCGCGCGAACCAGCGCGTGGCGGTGTACGTGAGGCTTATAATGCGCGCAATAATTCACTAGAGGCAAAATATAAACTGCACAATTGTCTCGGAACGGATCGCGGGCTCGCGCGCGAATAAAGCGTCCGGTGAAATCGAGTCAAGGCGCGATTTTAGAGATTTTTCAAACGCGCGCGCTAGCTTTCTCCTACCGTTCTGATTTTCTCAAAATCGACCGTCGCTCATCCCGTTGCCATTTATCCGTTCAATCGACCGTTCCACGTCGTGCGACGCTCGGATCCCCGTCAAAACTGCGTTCCAGATCTTAACAGCGCTCGACGTGAAATTTCACATAACTCGATATTAAGTCCTTATACTTCTCCGAGCCATTATTCATCCTCGAGTAATTCTTCAGTGTTCTCTCTCTCTCTCTCTTCTTCCTTTTCATTTAATATCAGAGGTCGAGCTGTCGCTCATCTCCGCTCGTTTCTCTAATCCCGTTATACTCGGCCTTCTTCCATTCTCATCCTCCCTCCTGCCCTCCCCCACAACACCCGCAACACCCTCCTCCCGCCTTCTTCCATAAACGATTTCACAAATTCGATTCGCTGTCGCGAATTAAAATTCATCGGTCTGACTGGCACGCGTATCGCGCCTCCTCAAGCGCGGCGTAACACGGTGGCCTTTTATCGGTAATGAGATCCCGCCCACGCCAACATGCATTTATTCCTCCGAGGGCTGCAACGTGAATTAACGAGGCGTCATTGTCGCCGCTTTTTCTTGCCGCCGATGAAAAATGGATGGGGCCAACTTCCGAAACTCGGCTAGCTCCGCCGGATCTTCCGGACGCTAACGACTTTAATTCCGGCCCATTGCCGGCACGCACGCGCGCAATGACACGCATGTAGCGCGGTGCTGTGCCGAGCCGAACGGCGTCCTTTGCGACTCGTCGGGAAATTTCGACGAAATGCACAAGGCAGAATCGGAGGGGAATGCATCGTCTGAATTTATCGCGAAAGATTCGATACGTTTATTTCGTGATTCTCTAATTTATAAGATACTTGTGTCTAATTTTTAAGCGATATACTATGAGCACACAAAGCTCGGGCGGTAATTCACACATCCGAAATTTCGGCGGTCTCAGATAAGATAAAAATTTGACGATGCATTCCCGCTCATTTCCTCTCGTTTCTCTAATCCCATCGCCCGCCCGGTTTCCGTCCATTCCCGTCCACCTTCGTCGGCCATAAACGACATGAAAAAAAATTCGATTCTAGGCATTCCCGGATTAATTTAACCTTAGGTATACACCAGGCCGCATCCTTCTTGGATACCAGATGACGGGACGAGGAGATCTGTTCGCGCGTCGTAAATTTGTCCCAGCAGTTGTGGATTTTAACAGTTTGTTTCAAACCCTCGTGACTCCTTCTTTGCTTTCAGTTTATTGCTCCCTTCAGCAGGTTACGGTTTAAAAGCGGCCATAAATAGCCGTGACGATTTGTTTTCTGTTAGGCAAAGCCCGAAGACAATACGTCAAAGATTGTAGAACGTAGCTCAGAGAGAGAGTGCCTAATTTCAAATGTCAACTCACAATAGCCAGATGCTATAAAACCTTTTGAAGTCTCGCAGACAACAGGTAAGTTTACACACATCAGACAAAATCTCGAAAACTTGCGCGATAGAGAAGCAAATTCTTACAACGTTCTATAGATTAGAAGAATTACGAAAATGCTGTTGCAACTCTGGCTCTTTCTTTCTTATGTATATATTCTTCCATGTATAATACGTGGATTTCCGTTCGTTAAAAATATTTTACTATTGTAATATTTTTCTACTGGAAATTGCAAGATTTACGCAAAAATGATATTTTTAAGCCCTAAGATTCGATCTGACCGAATGAAGTCTTTTTCATTTATTAATTCGTCATTCACATATCGGTCGATTTCCGCTTAATATTCTTTTATTATAATTTTACACTCTCTTTCATTAACATATCGTTCTAATAGTTTTTTTATATATTTAATATTTTCATGTGTTGATTTTAATATTTTACTGACAAATAAAAATTTGTTAAAATTCAGAATCAAATTCAGCAGCTCAAAATCTACAAAAACAAAACGTACCGTTTTTATTTGCCTTTTACACTCCGGGAACGAAAATCGGCCTATTTTACGTATCGTCCCTTCTTACTATGTAGCAAATTTTTAACTTCCCGAAAAGCCTCGCGAGCCGAAGTTGCAGAGGACCGGCAATTCGGCGATCCGATGGGGACAATGTTAATCGATCTACGGGGTTACCTAGGGACGACTGTTGCGCGACGAAATCCTTTTAAAACGAGAACCTAACGAGACAGGAGAAAGAAAGAGAAAGAGGAAGAAAGAGAGAGAGACCCGCGACGTTAAGGGGCGACGTCGATTCTTCCTGACCGGTATGCACACCATCTCTCGGACGAGTGATATTCCAGCGCGCAAGATTTCGGGGCCCGTCAAAGAAGAAGCGGCGGAACGCTCGCAGGAGGAGGGAAAACCGGACGCGGGGCCGCGTCTCGTCGCTTTTCGGACGTGTTTCGGACAACACGCACACGGTTTGGCGCGTTCCCAAAGGCATCGACGGCGGCACTCGGTGCCCCCGGCCTGTCCCTTCGCGATTTCACCCTGATTCTGATGCAAATCGGGGTCAGTTACGGCGATGCGCGCCCTACCCCCCTCCGGCTACCTCCATTGAAATAACATTAATCTACTGCGGCAGCGAGCAGTAGCTTGCCACGTTCGATAATTCGTTCCTCCCGTGGAGGTAGCGGTGGAAAGACAGAGAGAGAGAGAAAGAGAGAGAGAGAACTGTGCAGCAAAGTCTTCGGCGTTCTCTCGCGTCCACGTCAATGGACCGACCCTCCTTAGTAGACCTCATTGTCACTTGTATGAGCGACCCGCCGACGAATAAATTACTCCCGGCCACCTCTCGCCTCGAGTGCAATAACACATAGGTCGATCGAATCGTGCTTGGGCGCCGTAGTTGGTAATTTTCATTCCAATGTCCGAGAAGTATTATAACACTCCGCGCGCATTCGACGGTGGCCACAATGACGCGAAACGTTACGTTATTTCAAACTGAATCGAATATCGCGTTGTTGAGCTACGGTCCGAATGCTGGAAAGGTGCCGGGAGAATGGGCTCCGCTAATACAATCGTAAATCCGTAAATTAAAAGCTATAAATCAGTTGTTGAAATTCACAGCGACAGTTTTGACGCGCTTTCCGGCGCCGGTGGTGAGAGACAGTGGAGGACAATTCGAGACGCGTTCAACGCCGTGAGATTTAAGTGGAATTTATTGCGATCTCGGTATTACCAGCATTATGCGCGAATGAATGCCCGACTATGCTTAGCACGCACGTATTAGGACACGCGTGCGATACCGTGGGTGTCCGAGGGATCGAGCGAGAGGGAAAAGAATTTACGGATTCTAAGAGCGCGCTGAATTGCAAGTTAGTTCGTTGAAACGCGAGAAACTGAGAAATTAATCGGAGACGAAGGCGAACCTGTCGTCTTGGCCGTGACAGTTTCAGATTCACGGTAATTAACAAATCTGTAAGCATGCGAAGGTAAGAGAAGAAAGCTCGTAAATATATCTCCGCTTTCCGAAGCTCGGACAAGGGACGGCCTCGTTTGCGCTTGTTGTAGCATTCGCAAGGCACGACTGCAAGAAGACGCATTGCCAGCACGCGTCGTGCGAATTTTTTCGTTCGGGGAATTCGTTTGCCAAGGTCGAGAGCCCAGGACGCAACTGCTTTCCAAGGATAATGGAGAGAAAACGAGCGACACGAGGACCGTTGAAAATTCGGAAAAGGTGCGAATCGGCTGCGCGAAGGGGTTACGCGAATTTCACACGGATCCGGAAAGGAATGAAAGGGGTGGCAACGGGCGAGAGTCGCGGTTACATTCATCGATTCTCACCTGCCGAACGACAAGTTAACGACGCGATGACCGTTAACCGGCTGCGGGACTCCCGTGAGGGCTGAAAGGGGATCGAGAAACAATGTAGATTCGTTGCCGGGGACGAAGCGAACGTTTTCCCCTTCTGGGGAAAAAATTCACCGTCTACGATCCAGCCACCGAACTTGCTTGAACCGAATTATTATTATTTTATGTTTTATGCGAACTTCCGTTTGGTTTATTCGAACTTGGCGACAGACCGAAGATTGTCATGTCGCATAGTATGCGACGACATGAAAATAGTGAGCAAAAGCGACACTTTTGTCAAATCCTGAGAATAACCAAAGCCACTTAAACAAAAAAAGCAACATCTTCCCAGGCTTATCTTTGAGTAACTTAACATATAGCGAGTTCTTTTTATGATACGACTTGAAAGTTCACAACAAAGACTAATAAGCGATCGGCAGCAGACGAGACGGCAAAAATCTGTGTGAAAGCCTATATTTCACAAATTTATCGGCGGCTCAAGAAAAAAGCGACTATAGTGATCCATTCCGAACAACAGCGAATGTTTTAATGACTCGAGAAAAAGTGGCAAGAGGCGACTTAAATGGCTGGATAGTATCACTGCTATTAGACGAAGAGGCGAGTTTGCACGCCTATTTTATTAAAAATATACAGAATAAAATTCCGTATGCTGAAGAGGGAGAGAAAGGACAGTCGTTGCATCCTGTCAGGTTTTCACTCGGCGCCGAGAAGTTTCGCTTTATAAACCGCGCGCTTTCGCTGAAAACACGCCGCCGTGGGTTTCGTCGCGCGTTGTAACGCGCATTTAACATGGCGAGCCGAAAGGGTAAACGCGCGCACGTCGCCGCCGAAGACGCGGCGCGTGATTCGTAACACGCAATATATCCTACGCTCCTTTGCATAATACGCATCTTATAGGGGCGCGCGGCACGAAACGCGGCCGCACCGCAGCTTGAAATATCACGCTTCGCCTGAGCTCAATGGGTCTCGGCGCGCTCGTATAGTTTACGAGCGCCGACGTGCGCTCTCTTTTTCCATTTCCGGACACCCGATAAAGAGAGAGAGAGAGAGAGAGAGAGAGAGAGACCTTTGTCGGGCTCACCTTTACGCCGAACTATCTCGACTTTAGCGCTGTTAAGGAGTTTAACAGCCTGCGCGACAGGCTCGCTAACTTTCCCGAAGAAAGAAGGGGACACTCCGAGGTTATTAGCCGAGGTTCGCATTGAAAACGCGAAAAGACAGCGGGAGGGTCCACCGTAAACGTGCAAATAATACCGTGATAATTCATTATCGCGATCCATTCGGAGGCTCGATTTGTCACTTATCTCATCCTGTGTCTCCGTGCCGGCTGTAAAACTCGCGGACGGCACTTTCCTCCCGTATCATTTATCCGATCCGGATGAAAACAAAAAAAAAGAAAAACAATCCCGAATATGTTTCTTCTTTCTTATCCCTGATCGTCGTCGCGGCACTCGTGATCTCGCGAAAAATTCGGCGAGCGCCGGAGAGCGAGTTTCTCCGGCCGGGATAATAGTTGTCAGTGGCGAGAGAGCCGCGACCTCGGGAGTCCTCGGGAGCGAGGAAAAAAATAAGTTATCGAGAGAGAGAGAGAGAGAGCGAGAGAGCTCTCGTCGCAATAATGGATCGCGCTGCACCCCGCTCTTCTCGGGGTATTATGTGCGGCCCACCATTGATAAGGCGCACAATCGGGGATTCCATTAGAAGGTATCAGGTCAGGATACAGGGTGAGCGAGCGTTGCCGCGGGGGTGGACAGAGAAGAAGGGGGTATCGGCGAGTTCGGACACGGGCTATCCATTACGAATCCGCCGGTAGAATTCTGTCCTATCAATCTTTGCTCGTTCCCTCCTCCCCCTTTATAACGGCCGCTATCTACCCATCTATCTATCCATCGGCTGGATGTCCGAAAGCGCGAATCAAGCGTTAATGCATGCCAAGTACCGAGGAGAAATTAATAGTCATCCCCCTTCGCGCCGTCTTTCTCGCACGTTTCCCGCGCGCTGCGATGTCCGAGCGGGCGTGCGCGAACGGCTGGAAAAATAAATTCCAGGCCGGACCGACGGCGGCGGCGGTGGTTGGTGGTGGTGGCGGTGATGATGGTGGGACCGCATCGGAAAGGGTTGGTTGTAGTGCGAGCACCGCGACGAAGGAATCGAGTTTGCACCGGGCGCGGTTGTCTGTACGGCAAAGCACAGTTTTAATCCTCAATACAATTAATTCCGCCGCGGTGGAAATCGCGCGTGGATATGCACGTATAAATTTGGACCGGCGCATACGCAAGCGCCTGGTTTCCCCTGTTCTTTTTTGCTCCCTTTGTTCAACTCAATTTATTTTCCCGTTCAATTATTCAGTTCATTTCTTCCATTCACGCCGGCTTCGATTTACTTATTCGATCGCGGGGCTTTGTTACAGCCCGTTCGTTTCGGTCACGAATGAAAACAATTTTCGATATTCCACGGTAGATAATATTATATAAGCCGCGAAGAATCACTAATAACGTGACCGACGTTTCCGACGCTCCGTCGAAATCGCAAATTCGTTCCGGGCATCCCCCGGTAGTGACCAGGTATACACAAATCGATCGCTGCGAGAATTAACACAGTCATCTTCCGAGCACCTACTTTGTGGAACTCCGCTCGGGTTCCCCGCAAAGTCGGAGGGTACCATTGCGGAGGATCATTAGTTAAGTGACCATATCGTAAGATCGGGGACGGGGGAGTACAAATGAGAAATATCTCCATCAATCCATTTTTCGCGAGTAGATTAATTCCTAAAAGCGGATCCAGAAGTAACAGATTGCTCGGCATCGATATTGCCACGTGGCGCTCGCGTATACCGGAGCGTTTCGGCAAATCTCACCATCTGAAGATATACTCATAAATCTCTCCTCATTCCGAAATTTTTCGATCGCACCCTGTTAGCATGAGAAGCATTCCAGCCCGGGTAGCATGATGAATTCTCCAAGTGATTCTTTAGGAAGTCATAGAAGAATACCGTAAGAATGATCCCGGGAGTTACATGTGCCGTGATCGGAACTCCTGATAACTTCTTGGAATATTCATGGAGAACGATTTCGTATCGACAGATATAAATATATCTGTACGTGAAATATCTGTATATTTTATGAATTCAAATAAAATCGTGTTTATAAGCAGAAAGAGAGGAATACGAAATACCTAGTAAACGTTAACTCTGAAACTGACGATGTCCTATTTTCTTCAGACGTCTTTTACAAATTCGTAGTGCCTGGATAAAAGTCCTCTATTGGCATTTTCTAGACGCTCGCTCCGAAATTTTCTTGAATCCTCTCCGGTTTCCACGGCGCGTAAGCGTATCCATAAAAATCTCGCGACTCGTTAGCCGGTGCTTTGGCCGCACCCGGTGCAACTGAAGCGCAACCTTACCAGTGAGAGACCACTGAGACAGACAGAGAGAGAGAGAGAGAGAGAGCACACAACCGCAGCGTGTAGCGCGTAGCATCGACTTTTGTCTCGCAGCGCTAAAGAAGCGAATGGAGCCCGCGATAAAGAAGCGGCTTCGTGAAAAGGGAGCGATATGAGACAACCGGGTGAAGCGAAGCAAGAGAGAGAACGAGAGAAAAGCGTGGACAAGGAGAAAAAGGCGGAAGAAGAGTTGCCGACTGCACGATAACGCAGTCGGCAGAGACGACTTCCTCTATGATGCGGCGCATAATTACGATATGTATGCGCATTACCGACATTACCGCATTAACGACGGCGTATATACGCGGCGCATTATATGGCCGTCCGCGTAACGGCGCCGCTGATGAATATTACAAATAACATTTGGATTTTCTGCATCCCCCTCCCTCCCCACCGTACCTTCCGCCACCGCCCTCGAACTCATTTTCTTCCTTCTGCTGCTGGAACGCGCCTAACCGTCCATACGTACGCATTATACACCGCAGCCATCCGCATCCCAGCACCCATCCATCCACCCACCCGCCCATCCATCCAGCCAACCATCCAGCCATTCGTCCGCGTCCGTGAAGAGGACGCCGCGGAAATTCCGAGTCTCCCGATTTCTATTGCGGCAACGAAGGCGTCCCTGTGTGCGCGAATGCACGAGCGCACCGCCATAACGCCGGCTTTATCCCACAAACTCATAATTAGACCGCCACGGCTGCTCGAATATCTTTCCTATTCCTCGCAAAAGTTTCAAACCCTCGACACCCCTGTTCCCCCACTCTCTCTCTCTCTTTCCTTCTTGTCCTCGTCGTCCTGGTGCGTTTCGCCTCTTTCAGCTTTTCAACCGCCGTATATCGTGGCGTAAACCCTCTTTCCTCCTCCCCTTCGTCCTACTCCTGCTTCTCTCCCCTCCTTCTCTTGCTACCGCGGGGAGCGTCGTTTCCCCTTTTCGGAATTTTTGGAAGGGTGGCCACATTGTCGCGCGAAAATGCCGGAATTAATGGAATCCGCGGGTAAATATTCGTCATGGAAAAATCGCCCCTCTCTTAAGCGACTTTCCGCGCGAGCTGCCGCGGCAATCGTTCGCTCCGACGAGCGATCTCCTCTCAATTATCTATCCGTGCGCGCGCGCGCGCGAAAGGAAATGCAAAGTAAGAAGACATCATATTTCGATTCTCAGGAACATAGCATGCACAGAGAGAGAGAGAGAGAGAGAGAGAGAGAGAATAGCCGGAATGAAACTCGAACAAGTGTTCTGCCGTTGCTTTATTTTTTACGATTCTAAGGCGAACTATTTAGATACCGCTCGTCACGATTGCTTTAGCAACGCGATCCTAGAGCTCCTTCTCCGCCGATCGTGACGCTATATTGCAATATCTGTAAAGGCGATCGGTTTCGCAGGTCGAAGCCCCGCCGATCGACAAAACCGATACCGCTAGACTGACAGTCCTTTCAGAAACGGGAAAAAAAAAAACAAACAAGTAACAAGAATAATACGTCTCTCCCGCCTTGCAGCAGTTGTAAATTAGCCCGTGTGTGATCAGCAACGAAATATTAGTGTAACACTTGCGAGATGGTGCGTTAATATAAGTCAAATTTTATCTCTGCAAAAAGGATAGATCTAATGTCTGCCGACTCGAATTAATCGCTAACTAATTCGGCATGTCGACCTGTTCGTTAGCCGGAGCGATCGGAGCGCCGACTGCACGCTAAGATCGACCTCGTCGATCGGCACGTCGTAGCGCAGACACAACTTTACGGCATTATTCGCGAACGGTTTCGTAACTCGCATCGCGAGGCATCGGAGGATCTCTCTTTCTTTCTCTCTCCCTCTCACTGACGGTGCCGATGACGCGAGTCGAACAGGGCCACACAGCATCCTAAACGCATCGGCTCGACACGTTTACGAACTGTTGCCACGCTAACGAACGACCATAAATAATGCCGTACCACGGCGTTGCCGGCGTACCCACCGGGGAAAGATGCCGGTTGATTTATTGCCGCGAGCGTTCTCCGGTGTGTACCGCCGGGCCTGATTGGTGCTCGCAGGTGTTGCATTCGCGAGGCAACACGCCAGCTCCTTCGGCCACGGCACGCTGTCAAGTCCACATGTTCTCCTGTCATCCGGAATCATCGATCGCCTCTCGTCCCCCTCCATCCTCCCCCTCTCGACACCACCCTCCGCCCCCACGGGCATTTTTCAGACGCCGAGAAATAATCGCCGGCCGACACGTCCGATCAGTTACTCGCTTGATGTTCAGTTGATACTCGGGTGATCGGGGATCTTTGATCACTCGAGTATCAACCGAACATCAAGCAATTACATGTTTACAGTATCGATCGCGTAACTTTTCTCCCAGGGCGGAGATGTGAAAAGTGAAACGTTTTTCACACCCTGGGAGTTAATCGTGAATCTTCTCTAGCGTGAATTCGTGAAAAGTGTAAATTGTCTGATTTGAAAACGTTTCTCTCTCCACTTTTCATGCTTCCGGCCTAGGGGAAAAATTGCGTGGTCGATATCTAGATGGCAAAGACGTTACGATCTTGGACGTTGATCGAATATAGACACAACGCGATAATAATTCCCCGATCCCTCAGCTCGCAAGTGTCTAAAACTCCCGGGTCGATCTCTGATTCGACGAATACCGAAAGTACCGTACGCCTGGAGATGCATCCTGGATGCATAACGACCGGTGAATTATGTTTCTCTGATTCCCCAGCTGAAACAACATTGCACGTGGCATTCGTACGAGCAAAACGGAACTTGGAATCAAATGGCCGGGTCCGATGTCAAATGTACGACTAGAACCAGGCCGCCTAAGATCCCAGCTTTCCCGTTACATCTCCGAACACTCCGGAATCCTCCGGAAAAAGTCCCCAGAGTGCAACGATTGCTGAAGCGTCGAGTTACTGTCGCATCGTGTCCACGTTCGATCAACGTCCAATGTCTAAGGTCTAATGCGCGATCTAAACATGTAAGTGGGTCCCCGAGTGCTGCATCGAGCACGGCGGGGAAGAAGACGAGGCGAGCGCGAGTCGACTTGCGCCACAGGTCGTTAATTAAAAACACGTGTAATAATGTTGCACCGCGACACGTTTCGAGGCGGTGTTGCGTCGTGCGCCGGGTTGGCCGGTCGGTCGCTCGGTTGACGAGCCGGCGGCTGTCAGATACGTCGCGATAGTGTCGAGCCTAGGGGCTCTCGATCGGATCTCGCGGCGGGGAAACGATAGCCGCTAATGTACGTCACGGCGAACAAGAGAAGCCACCCAGGGCGCGCGATACAGCGGGAAGAGACTCGGCTTCGCGCGCGGGCTCCGTTTTCTCACAATGCGCGCCTCTCGCGGCTCATGTCCGTCGCTCGTCCGTCTAGTTAAAGCGCGACCAGACGCGGCGAACGGCGCGACACGCCGCCAGGAATATCTGTCGAGTCTGTCGGATCCATCGGCACGCGTGATATAAATGACCTCGCGAATCGCGCCGCATAATGACGATGATTACTGCCGCAGCGCGTGAGCGCTCCGAGTGCCCGGAAACGCGCGGGCTGATCCCGAATTTTTCCCGCCGAGACGCGTCATTTCTTCGATCCGCGCGTGATCGATTTCGCAGACTCGCTTTCCGCGACGATTTCAGCGAGACGACCGAGCTAAGTGTCAGGATCCATCGCTAGAGATGTTGTGATACTACTGGTATGACACTAATATCGATATTTTTGTTTGAACAACGGGTATTTTGTATCGATATTTCCTCTCGATATTCCTATCAATACTGCTTACGTTTTAAACTTATCTTTTTTCATAACTTCTGTTACGTCAATTTTATGGTTATTTATGAATTGTTGAAGTAAAAGGATAGTATAGTTTTGACATGCGTGCGGAGTTGATTATGAGTGGATTTTACGCGTATATTGTCTTATTTCTACGTATATCGCAATAATTTTTTACACGTGATTTCTCGCTTCTGACGTCATAGAATAAGGACGTCATGATGTGGTTACAGAAGCCGTGACACATCCTTTTTAAGATTTTTAGATCACAAACCGTAAAAAATCTAGTGCAGAAGGTAGACATATTTCTATATCATAGTAAGATTATTATGCGCAAACATGTAAAACCCTTAAAAGTAGTTTTCAAGACAAAAACACTTCCTGGATTTTTAGATTTCCTTTAATTTTAAGATTTTGTTAAGTTACGAAACCGGTATCAGTATCGATGTTCTCGTTCTGACACTGATATCACTAATGATTTCGATTACTTTTGATTAGACGCCCGTTTTAATATTAATATCGACTTAATATTAATGCTTTCGTGATATCGCAGCATCGCTATCCATCATACTCAGGTACCCGTTTCTTAATGCTCTTTCGAGATATTTTGTTGCAATATAACGGTTGCGCACCGCGAGAAATATTCATTATAAATATTCAGGGGAATTTCTCTCAATAATCGGCTATAATTGCCAGACGTGCTAAGCATTCGCCTAGTGCTAAAAGACGCTGTACGCTTTATGACACCTGAAGCTGTCAATCACGCTCCCGCCTCAAAACTACGAAAAGTCGTTTCTAGTATTCCCCCTCGACCACCCCGCCACCTCCCCCCCCCGCCGTCCCCCGAATCAGAACCTGAGCGGAATCTGCTCTTGCGATTGAAATAACATTCAATAAACGTATCGATGCCTCGGGATCGTCTCGTGGAGCTTAACTTCCACGAGCGAGAAAAAAGGGGAAAAAAGATTGGGAAGGGGTTGTAGGGGGGGGGGGGGGAAGGGCGGAATCATAGACGGATTCGCCAATAGGAATTCCATACAATGCTAATTAAGGAAAGGGTTTATTCCCAGCCAAAGGGCACGAAAGGGAATTTGTAACACACGTGGGTCACAATAAGAGCGTTTATGGGGCACAATGTCCTGCCATCCTGTAGAAGGTTCGCTCGCGTTCCTTGCCCTCTTCGCTCTCCGCTTCCCCGCCCCTCGTGACCCCGTAAGTTATCCTGTGAGACATTTCTCCAGGACAATGCTATTTCTCTTTTTATCGACGCGGAGAAGTGTAACGGATCTCGACGAGAGGCGTTTTCTCGCTCCTCCGTCGATTTCCGCCACACGAGAAAGAGGAAGGGGATATTATCAGAAAATATTATTTCTGCATAATCGATCGGGGAGCGTGACACCTGGCGAATAAATTCGGAAACAACGAGTTGTCATTGGCAAAAGCGAACGAGAGGTGTCGAGTTACAATCCTTAAAACTGTCTGGGAAGATCGGAACGAAGATGTTGTATCAGCGTGAGAAAAGGACGTCGATTGTGCCGGTATTCTTTTGAACGAAGTAATCCTTCGAGAATTTCAAATCGACCTGATTTACTTTGGATTTTAGGTCGAATAAAAGAACGACATTGATTTCGTCAAGCGTGTGCGTCCTAAATCCCAATACAAAGTAAAACAAAACTATAGTTCATACATTGTTGAGAATAACGGGAAATTAAAAAATCGCGTCGTCGCTCGATTTCTCTCGATATACTTTACAATGCTCGTCCATTTCCTTCGCGCTTCCGGTGCGTCGTGCACGATCGTATATCTAATATTCCCAAGACAAACATTGGCCCGACAAGCGGCTCTGTCACGACGGAGACCCGCGTCCGCGATTTCGACTTTGAAGAAAACGCCACTTACGGCTCAACAGACTATCCGAGTGACTCTCTCGCGGACAAACGAGGGAGCGAGCGAGAGGGAGGATCATCTGCCGAAGACATCGGCCTGCGTCGTGAAGAAGACGGGGGGAAAAAGCCGCGAGAAATAAGGGTGTCGGAAGTCGCGGTGCGAGCCACCTCCTCTTCGTCTTGCACGAATACGAGTATACAAGTGTCAGGAACACGTGTCACCGGGATGCTCGAGCACCACTTTAAAGATGTCACCGCGTCGAAATTGCTCCTCGATACACTCGCCTTATAAGCTCGACGCGGCTATCAATAGAAGCCCGCTAATCGCCATGGTAATCCACGAGAATTCAATCGTCCCGTCGTGCGTTTTGCCGCTAAATCGAGCGTATTAATAATCGCGCGCCACGCTGATTTCACCGACATTTTCACCCGTGGCCATGGTTACTCTTCCCTTCAATTGTCATCATTTTCACCTCCGTGCAAGTGTCATTTTATGTTAATTATCTTATCGTTTGTGCGATGTTAAACGCCCCGGAGCAAAAATTCTCGTATCATTTATTAGCGCGCGTCAACTGTCAGCGTCATTTATTTACGAGCGACGCGGCAATCATTATGTTAACGTGCGAAGGCAAAATTTCTCGAGGCCGATGCCAAAGCCGACGCTGCTTCGTCACCTCGACGATCGCTGATCAAAGCGACGCGACTCTGCCGTTCTCTACGCTCGTATCGCTTCGTTATCACGCGTTGGGAAAACGCATTTTGTCGCGTCGGCGAGAAAAAAATCACTGTCCGTCGGCAAACAGGAGGAAGCAAGTCCCTCCTAACGTCCGCCGCTTTCTTCCCACCTCGATTAGGACGCGGAAGACAATGCGCGACGAGATCGGCGGATTTAAGTATCGGCGCAAACAACATTTTAATTTAAATCCCCGCGCGCGCCGTCATTGTGAAAATCGACGGTACGGATATGTAAATAGACCATCTCGACCACAGCGGATAATTATCCGTTTTTCCGGGCGAGATCTGTTTGTCGGGCACTCCTGCAACCCCAACTCACCGTCGCATTTTCCCCTCCTGATTCCACCCCCGCCCCCTCCACCTCCCACAATTCCTACCGCCTCCTTTTCCACTTTATCCGGGTGGTGATCACTTTTATTCCGAATCGGTACGGCGAGATTTCGTGATAGCATTGATTAAGATATCCAACGATGTCGACGTCGTCGTCGTCGTCGTCACAGGCATCCTTGATATCTTGATTTATTTTCTCTCGCGACGCCCCGCGTCGATTGTTCAGGATCCTCTTCGCGGCATCGACGCGAATTTGCATTCGGGATTGATGGAAGCCAAGAAGACGACGACGGGGGCCAAGAAGAAGAAGAAGAAGAAGAAGACGACGACGACCCGCCGCCCTCGGAAACGACGCTGACGTAAATCGGCTAAGCTCGACGTTTAATTTACTCTCGACGGGAGTATATCAACGACGATTACCGTGTGGATTGAGGATCCATCTCGACAGAGAGTACGATCCGCCCCCGAACAATTCTCGTCGCCGAATCGGGGCCGATCTCGTTCGCAATCATGATACCTTCCGCGCGATCCGTAAGAGACACGTAAACGTCACTGCGTGAGGTACGCTTAAAAAGATGTCCCGGCAAATACCATTCTCAGCGCCGAGTAATCGTGTTTACCGGATTTACCTCTGTAAAAGCAGCCGGGATTCGAGAAAAATTGCTCCGACGAATTGTTTCCCATCTCGGTGTAATCGGAAAAGCGACGCGTTTCGCTGCGATAAAACGCGAAATATTTCACAGATAATCCTTGGTAGAAATTTCATGCATTTTTTGAGCAGTTGCTGAATATTAACTTTTATCTGATAACCGGGAAGCAAAACTGTTTGGAATCCCAATCAAGATACTTTCCAGCAATTGATGTACACAAAAGATACGCAAAATCTGAATAAAAAATGTTGCGTTAAATTTAATATATTTCATATGTCTCAAAAGGTTCACTCAAATTTTTGCGTTAATTCAATACAAGGGGAATGTGTTGAAAAGTAACACAAATATTATGTCCAAAATTCATACATTAATTGATATTGAAGTATAAAACGTGTTATTTTGACACTTACACACGTTAAATTTCGACACAACAGAAAATATTGAGATAACATAAACGCAATATGTTAAATTAACGCACATGTTAAAAATTTAACACGAAAATTTTAACAAGGTCTAATTTTAACACAAGTACAATATGTTTTTCAATGTGTAAGCAGTAATCGGTGATGCGTATTCAGGAAAACTGCATATATTTCTACCAGGAATGAAGTAAACAAAATTTTCGAAAACTTGTTAACTTGTGAATTTGTGAATTTTTGCTTATTTCCTCTCGATAAATACTTCTGTGGCCGATGCATAGCGCGAGTGTAAGCGAAGAACAACGTCACTCGCGACGTTATTCGCGATATCCCTCGGTGTGACTCGGTTCGGATATAAAAACAAAAAAAAACAAGGAAAAAACTATCCGAGCGAACTTTCACCGTGACTGTCACCGCGATTCACTGGTGAATCGCAAATTGGCAGTTTATCGTGCACGCGTGTGTACGTGTGAAATAGCATCCGCGGCGGGATCGGAAAGCGATTGAACGGATTCGCAGGCGTGCAAATCGTAAATCGATTAGCAAAAGAGTCGAATGTAAAAGCAAATTGGGAGGCTTGTTTACCCCGGTTCGCCAAACCGGGTATTCCGCGGGGTATAACGGTGTAATGGCGTGTAACGAAAACAGCAGCGGTATTACCAGCGGGCACAATGTTTCCGCGCGCGGAGCTACGATCGCACATAGCGCGTCGCACAAAGCAAAGCCGCGCCAGTCGGGAATAGCAAATGTTTCCGAGTAAAAATTGGAAAAATTCGCACGTTAAGTTACAGGTTGTGTAATTTCACCGATTGACCGCGAATGCTCGTCGCGTTTCGGCTTCTCGCTGATTACTGATAATATTGCACCGATAACGATTACGTCGGCGATATTTTTCGATAAATTTCGCCTCCCCTTTATAAAATATAGATTCACAGGATCAGGTAAGCTTTGATGTAGCGTACATGGATGACACGCGCTACAAAATGTTTGGCAGACATTCGTTTGTAGACGCCGCCATCCCCGAAGAGGCGCCAGCGAAGCTGGTTTTCTCTCGAAAGAACCTAAGCTTTATTAAGCTTGGATACTGTATGATTTAGAGCCGTCCTAATTTATCACTGACGCCCATAAGGAGCGTGTTTCCGCATAGAAAATTTCGTGAGAACTAACTGAGACCCACTCCGATTTCCCAAAATAATTATGAATTCTAGTTTGGAAATCTACGCAGGTTCTGGCTAGAAGTATAATGTTTCAAGCCTTATACGGTTCTAAGCGGGAGACATTAAGAGATTCTATTTGGTCATCCCCAACGTTTCCCAAAGATTTCTCCTACTTTCTATTTTACATTGCGATTGAACGAAAAAATAATAAAAATATACAAATCACTTAAAGAAAAGAATTTTTTAACCCTTTTAGCGCCGGGCGAAAAAGAGGTGCTTATGCGAAGATAACCGGCCGAATTTTACGATTTTACTAGGATTTGGAAAAAGGCTCATAAAAACCAAACGAAAAGCAATATTTAAAAATTATTTATTTTAATTCTCTCGTAATGAAATTAGACTATTTATAACGTATTATAAATTTATTTTGAGATAGAGATCTCTCGCAATGCGAATAGTAAAGCGCTACAAGGTGCGGGCCGATGTATCGGCTCTGGCACTTTTCGCCAGTGCAGCGAGGGCCGATATATCGGCCTCCGGCACTAAAAGGGTTAAATATGAAACGGCTTTAATGATGTACGATGTCAATATTCAAGATTTTTCTATTAAAGGACCCATAAGAACCTATGAGAGTTACAATGAGAGGTAGATGAGAGAGACAAAATGTTAAGTTTATTCGTATTGCCGATCAAATTTCTCTAATTACGGAAAATAGTTATCGTTGACTCCCTATCGTTTAATAATGAGTTGAAGAAGTTCATAAGTACAGAGGATCTGAATTCGGCAGTACTTCATAAATGCTTTCTACGAAATAAATAACAATTATTAATATGAAGCAAAATAGACGAAAAAAATATTTATATTTGTTTTGAAACCCTAGATAACCCACAGTTCGGTAGTTAGCACACGTATACTCGCACCGTCAGGTCACCAGCATGCTCCCACAAAAAAAAAATGAATTCTGCCGATGTTTTCAGCTTCCATTATCTCCATTCTCCCTTTTTTCTAAGAGATCTCGAAGGGTCCCTTTCTCACGATTTTCGTTTTCAGAAAAAGCCACTTAACCTTTGGACTTTGAACTTAGAAACAAATAATATTGCTGATGACTTGTAAAAGATTCGATGTCTAATGGATGGACATGAGCGACAAAGCTTTCCACAAAAGAATTTCTTTCTTAAGATTCTTTCCCCCATAAATTCTCCGTTTTAAATCAGAACTACCTGATGGACATAGGTGCATTATTGTGGGAATTTTTCAAAACACAAACTGAACATTACGGACTCAGAGAACCGACTCTGCCTGATGTGATGAGGCACCAGCTACTGACAATAGAAACCCGACAGTGACAAAGAAAATAGAAAAGAATGGAGAATAATATAGCCAATAGTGTGTGGGTTTGTCAATGATGCGCTATTCAATAGAACCTGAATGAATGCAAACCGTCATTTCACACCTCCCAAAAGCCGCGGTTAACACCTCGCTGAACGCTAAACAGATTTACGTGCAGTTTACGGAAACTCGACAGAACCGCGTAAGGATTTGTCGCAGTGAGATTTTTTTTTCGCAAGAAGCAACTGTCGAAATGACATCGTGTATTAATAACGTCGTAAAGTTAGCGCCCGGCAGTTCTTTCGGGGCGTAATTTACGAGATCGTTTAGCGACGCGTTGCCATGCTACCCAAAACGGCAGGCTGATATTCAAATGGCAGCCTGGCACCGTTGCAGATTGGCTGCCGTGACGGAAAGAGCTTCTTTATCGTCCAGGTCGTGACAACGTTATTGGCTCCGACGAACCATTGAGACGACAGGAGTTAACGAATCAATCGCGATTCCTTCGACACCGCTATGAAACACGCCTACCGATAAATAATGCTTTATTACTTAGCGCGGCGCTACCAATAGTTCGCTCCTGCGGGCATATTAAATTAAATCGACGATATCGAAAGCCGTTCCAGCCGCCACGCCTCGATTAACGGCGACATTGCCTGGTAAAGGCCGATTCGCACGACACTGCATCACCGTTCGTCAAACACTTATTTCTTCTCGAACAAATATAACTTTACCGAAAAGGTGAGCACAATCTCTATATATATTTAATCCTTTCCTTCATTATTATATTTTGTTATACTTTAAAAATATCCGCTCAAAACATTTAATTCGACCTCGATTTCATATTGATCTTAATCAATTTTGAAAAACAAAACGTGGAAGGCAATCTTGAATTCCGCCGCGCGGACGTTCCCAAAAGCGTAGTTTTGGTAACGGCAAGCAGCGCGTCGCGAAAAAGCATCTTGCAAAGAAACATCATGTAATCCAGAGCTTAATATACGAGGATCGCGAGCTCGGCCAGCTAATAAATCGACCAGAATTACGCCCAGACCGTGGCTGATTCGGATGTTAATGCCGAGGGTGCGACCTAATATATAGTCGATGGTAATAATAAGCGTCGCCGACGTGGGTTTCGATGTCAATGGCATCAATTTTTCTCGCGGACGAGGAGCATTCGATTGTCAGCGAGTCGCTTTGAATTTCATAAGCGACAGGCTGTTACATTAACGGACGACGGTGACATCTGAATGTACTTTTCGCCTTCGGCAATCATTTATTTAAACGGTTAACGCGCGGCTAGAATCGCGATTGTTAACGACACGAGTCTGTATATGTGTGGGTACGCATATATTTATATACATCACGATTCTATATCGTAATATGTGACTTCTCGAGGCAAACTGAAAGAGTTCAGTTTCTCTCCTAAAAAGCAGCTATTTTTAATTATTAATTCAACTCGTGACTGTATAATGTCACCGATAGAACAGTTTTGTGAACATTTCCAGCAGTAGGTTTAATCCGTCCTTGTTAATCGGATATTTAACAATATCGATGCGACAACAACGAAATTCATAACAATTAAAGAACATTGATAGAAAATTAAAGCTATTTCCGGTGCCAAACATATTTGATAATAATAGCAGCATGTGTGTCAAGCTGTCACTAACACCATAGTAACGCTTATTAGAAAAACGGTTCTCCTGACTATTTTTGCGATTAAAATGAAGAAAAGGGCATATTCGACGCCGGAAATAACTATAATATTCTATTAGTGTGCTAAACGAAATGCGAGTATGTATTTTCACCTGGAGTACGTTCAAAAAATATTCTCTCTTCTCGGGAAAAAGTCAAGTCGGCAGTCGGTGGCACGCGATTAACGCCTCGGCTTTTCCGACGACGACGACGACAACGACGATGCGCGACGGAACAAACGGGGGCCCGTAACAAAGTCGGCGAGAAATTGGCGCGGTACAAGCGATTTGACATCGTCTATTCGGCCGATTGGCGCGACGTATGCCATTTCGACGACGCGCTCACACGGAGCCCGGGTCCACTGTCATGCAAAACCGCGACACGAATCTCGAATCCCGATACGATTGCCATTCGCACCGGCATTCGAACGTGAGGGGTGCGTCGCGAGGGGTACGGATTCGAGAAACCGAATCGAGTCGAATCGATGTTTCCACCCGGCGCAATGCGGCGCGGTTCCATCGCCGATGTAAACGCAACGATGATATTTCCTTTTTTTCCTCTCCCTTTCACCCTCCCGCCGCCACCCTCCTCCACCCCCACCGCGACAAGCCGGTAATGTTTAAGCAGTCCGTTGAATTTCCGCGTCTTTTCCGAATGAAATCGGACACGGTAACGAATAATTAATCAGCTTAAGTTTAACGGGGGAGGTCGTGGACGTGTTTTATTTACTACAATTTTGCTCAACAGTGGTATTTCTAAAGTGTTTGTACCGGCGGTTACGTTTAATCTTATAAATTATTGCGAATAAATCTCGTCGCCTGTTTTTACAAATTTAATTCGCAAGCACCGGCTATAAATTGATTCTTGAAATTTTTAACGATGCACCGGTGGGTTTAATCTTCCTTTGTTAATTGGATATCTAACGATATGAGGCAACAACGATGAGATTCATGATAATTAACGTATCTACGTATAGATACAAGCACACCTTCATCCGGTGTACATTTGAAAATAACATTTAAATAGCCGAGAGAGTTACATTGAAAGAGCCTCTAATATCACATTTGAAGGAAAAAGCGTCTTGTTTTCAACAAATATAAATCTATAATATTTATCTATAATCAATCATATTTTAATATCCTCGGAAAATGATAGGAAAATACCATGGTGATGAATTATGTGACACTCGGTTTATTGTCCCTCCAAGGTTTATTGTCCTCGTCATAGAACAAAGAAGTATTGTGCTGCGTTCTCATATATCGTGCAAACAAATATTACAATTCTCTCCCCCATGAGATTTGAAGAATCAATTGATTCTTTTGACAGCTTCCATTCCGCGTTAAGACATTATATTGAACAGCTGACTTATGTTTACCGTTTATTATTTGTTAATGCAATGTTAGAAGACTAATTATCTATTATCTACCGTAAGATTTAGACTCTGTAATTATAGGAAATATTATTGTTATTATTATTTTTATTAAATGTGCTGATGTGCGGATTAGACGCACTATAACGCTTAACCATTCATTTATACTTCAAAGACGACAGCGTAATTATTTGGACAATTTCAATACTCAAATTTGCTTTCAAAACGATGAAATTTGAATTTTCCATTAGTCTCTTTCGCGCACGTGTGTCACGCACTTGCCGATGTTCTGACTTTCCTCTAGGAGGAAACTCGTACAGAGAACCCTTTGGCATCGAAGAGTTTCAAGCATGCGGAGAGGCGGGTAACACGCAGGCTTATAGATTCACGATAAAAGATCCATATGAATAATTTTTAATCGGCCGTTAACGTTCCCCACTACGTAATTCGATACGCGCGCGCGCTCACAGGTCGATCGTGCGTTCGGGCCGGTTACGACAGGCATACCTGGCCAGGAAGACTTTTTGTTACTCGTAAACTATAACAGCTTCCGGAACTCGCGAACTTCCTCCAAGGAGTCGCGATACCGCGAAAAAGGAAAAAAAAGGGACTCAGAGTACAAAAAATTATGCAAATTCGGAGATTGCAAATTGAATTTTGTGACGATCCGTGCAATTGATGCAATTTGCAATTCGCGTTCTGAATATTTTCTTTTCGTCGAGGTGATATTTACGATTAAAAGTTTTGCAGTACTGATATAAAAAAATTAATTGACGTAAATCTAATATAATATACATATATGTTGGGGACAAGTGAATTATATTTGGGAAGCTGGATAAAACTACCAGGATCAAAAGATCAGCTTTTGCAAAAATAATTAAACAAAAGACAGAAAATCGGGAAAGAATCGCGAGTCGAATTGAAAAAATCAACGCGTGATTGTCAACGAGACGCGTTATATGTTTTATCCGAGAAATTGTATCGCGAGAGCAGGAAATATCAGTGAAAGAGAAGGAGCGGAACAGTGAGCAAGGAGTGACAAAGTAAGTTGATTGATGCGGGCAACAATACTTGAAGACTTGGCGTCCTAAATATTATAAAGAAGTCGCCGCCCCCAAATTTCGCTTTGTGTCTTTGTATTTGTAGTGCGGGATTTTTCCTTTTTACTTTTCACAATAGGATTTATTAAAAGGAAGATGCATTTATTGTTAGTATACAAAGGAAGTCCCCTTTTCCCAAATTCGTTCTGCCTCCTCTCTACGTAGCCGACCAGAAAATGTCGGGATACACCGTTGTTATATTTGTTGCTTTAGTTTAAAACTACACACACGAATGTATTAAATAAGTGCAGTTTCCGTTTCAATATACCATTAATAATATAGTAATATAGTAATTTGTTTTAATAATATACTATAACGCTTAAGTTACGAGAAGAAAATTGATTCGTGTGATAAAACCCTTACAAAGCTGGCCAGCTGAATCGAGCGTGAACAAATTTGCA
Source organism: Dinoponera quadriceps (assembly GCF_001313825.1). Classification (NCBI taxonomy): domain Eukaryota; kingdom Metazoa; phylum Arthropoda; class Insecta; order Hymenoptera; family Formicidae; genus Dinoponera; species Dinoponera quadriceps. The sequence continues at coordinate 1,065,732 of NW_014556754.1, forward strand.
GTGCATTACAAGGACGTACGTCAACATTACGTACCTAATTGACCTCAAGCCAGAGATTGTCGCGCACGATTCATTTTTTTCGAATCCCGCGCAAGTCCGATATTACTTTTCTCAGGAATGAAAAGGAATGTTGGCAAAGACGTGTTCCGAACAGACGACACTCGCACTTCCCGAATAGTAACCAAACAAGAGGTCACACCTGAGGGCTATCATTTTATTTTTTTTTTTTACAAAAGCGGCATTCAAAGCGCGAACCGAAAGGGAGATTCACGAGCCGTTTTGAACTTTCAGATGACCGACGAGAATTCCTCGCGACGAGAAGGGCGGAAGATCGGCGCCCGGCGGTCTGAGGGCGAGAAGGAATGCGCGTGGGGGTTTAGATTTTTCAGGCTATTAAATCCCCGTATCTCTCTCTCTCGGTAGCGCGCACGGTACCCTCAATGAAACCCGACACCTTCCACTCTCTCGCCCCAGGCGAAGAACATGACGCAGGTAGATCGGAGATGAAGAGAAGAAAGAGAGCACACACAATATGCGTGCACACGCGTACATGTGTGTTGTGTGCGCGCCCGTCACCTACACACGCACCTCAGCAGGTGTTAAGCCAAATCTACACCGGGACCGACACGCGTAGCACGCGAGACTCGCCAACGTGCATCGAACACCGTTCCCTCCGATTTCTGTGTATATGTGAGTGTGTAATTTATTAGTTTTCTATTAAACAGTAAATTCGCTGTAGTTAAAGTCTAAACTTTCCGAATGTCTTTCCAAAACGCGGGGAATTAAGTGTACGTACATATTTGTATAAAGATCCAATTCCTTCTGGATTGTTTAATATCGACATTCGAGAATAACAACCGTACGGCTATACGTTACAAAGTATTAGTACACGGAGAAAAATTTGACCGAATTACTTAACGATAGACTAATCAATCAAATGCGTTTTGCTTGAAAGAAACAGAATTTCTGATTATGAGAACCGAATTTGGCTCACCAGAAATTGTGTTTCCTTCAACCGAAACGCATTCGATTTCGCTCATCGTCAGGTAAGTTCGACCAAATTTTCTTTCGTATAATTCTTTTAATTCCACGCGTTATCAGAGCGTATGATTAGATTCCCAGACTAGAACTGTTAAAATACATCGGTCCACAGATTATCGTTCGCTGCAACACGTTCACGTGCGTATTCGCCAATCGCGGAATAAGGATAGCATCGGCGCAAATCTACCGGGCGATCTAGTCTGACTTAAATCCCCCGGAAATAAACGGATTACACCGATCGAATCGCATCTGTCGAGGAATAAAAGAAAAAGGTAAAAAACCATGGACGCGCTCGGGAAACGCCTCGTTCGGTCGCATTTATATGGCCGCGACAGTGGGCGGCTCTCGCATGCTTGCAACAATGCGATCGGATTATCCACCATCCTGTATATGGATCGCTTACACGATATATACAGGGTGATGCGTAACTACGCGTTCGTAAGTCGTATTGGAAATGAAAAGCGAAGCGCGCTCGGTGTTCACGGCGTCACAATCCGCGCCGTATAAAACGAGTGGTGGAACGTAAAGGTAACAATGCCGCAAAATGGATTACATACAGAGCGCAAAATAGAAATCGAAACAAAATGAATTCACTTGAAACAAATTTCAATATTCGTTTACATTCAGAGAGAGAGAGAGAGAAAAAAAATGTCACAAAGGGAATGTCTATTTTGCGAATAAGTTGGAACGTCTGACGATCATTCTCGATCGAGCCGACCGGTGTGTCTACGCCGAATTCGCCCTTATTTCCGACCCACCCTGTATGCGCCTACGCGAGTACGTGCAACTTTAAATCGTCCACGAGGGCGAGCCCGCTCTACAAAGGGGAAGTTATTCTCTGGTAGATCTCGTATCTGTCTCGATCCTCGCGGAAAAGCGTGCAACGACCCGGCAAAGTCCTCTCTTTTGCTCTTTGTGGCTCTTTGTGGTCGCCGCCCGGATTTTGCTCCTGTGCACTCGTAATCTTATTTACCAGGATCCGCGGAGATCCCGACGTATCATGCTCCATGGGAACGCTAATTTCATCGCGATGGCAATTCAAGGACTTACTTCGACCTCAAGCTGCCGTGTTGCCCGAAAGTTTCTCGCGATACAACTTTTCAGCTTTAGATTTTGATCAAATTATCGATAGTTCTTCCACCACGATTAATAAAAAATCATAAAATGCATCCCTCTTGAAAAAAAAAAAAAGTATATTTATATATGTGAAACATAGAACCGAATAAAAATGTATCTTCTTTCTTCAGTTAATTCACACCGATCTGTTTCTCGGTATAATTTTAACTCAAAAATTAACTTCAATTGAATTCACAAATATGGATGTTAATATTCGGTAATAATTTGAGGGCGAAAAGATCACTCATATTCAATAACTTAACTCTCTTCCTAGGAAAAGCCTAAAAGCTAATCGCTTAGTTTTCACCGACTTTCTCGTCACCGAATAGCACGCTGGTATTCGACAGTTTTCAAGTCGCGAAGCGAGTGTTCTCCACTCGCGAAGAATAAAGTTCCATTCGCCCTCAAGAAAATTAGTGAGAGTGCTAGTATCGACAGCTCTGCGACAGACGTCTTTCTCGTTATAATCGCTCCCTCTCCTTCTCTCTCTTCCTTTTTCTTTTTTTCTCCCTCCCAAGTAAATACTTTGAGAAGAGTCCGCTCTCCCCTCGTTTGCGGCATCGAATTACGATAGCCGGGCGATAACCCTGTTCCTGGGAATAAAAGCCAAGACAACGTATATCCACGCCCAGCCTTTTTCCAAGCAATCCTCCTAATCTGGAAGATGGTTCGATAACGTCAGTCAATTGGCGATCGACTGACTCGGACTGACTCCCCTTCTTTCCTCCGGCCTCCTATTGTGGGAAAATGTACCGGACAATTGTATACCAGACGGCCCGTCCATTGTGCCCCGCTAAATGATAGTCTCTAGGCTTCTCAGATTGCATTCCGCGTAGCTGTCGGTGACTCGACTTCCTTTATTCGATCGTAAGATATTCCGGGATTCTGGAAGAGGAGCTTTTCGCGCATCTGCCAGTGAACACTGTTACATTTTAGCACCTCCGACGTTTTATATGAAAGGAAATTGTATCGTAAGTTTTCCTTCTTTTGTTTTCTTGGTTTTCGAAACACCTGGCAAGCGAGAAATATATCGGGACTGCCATTTCTGATTACGCGTATGTTGAGCAATTATAATTTTTAGTGGGAATTGAAAACTAAGTACGAGGCCAAACAAAAGCTAAATTAGTCAAATTAACGAAATTTCAGTTGTACCACATGAACAGCTAGTTTTTAGCTGCGGAAGCTAATTTTTTTCCGCGCGGGACTCTTCGGTGTGACTCGGTTAACATGTCAACGAGTCTTATAAATATGCATTATAATTAACGTGGATAAGTGAGATCACGATGTACCAATCACAAATCACTAACACCGTCTTTACGAACGTACTGTCGGTCACCGAAGGTGACGAAAGGTAAACGACGCGTGTCAGCGCGGCGAGATGTGACATCGCGAGGAACCGTAGGTGGGAGGGGGCTCGGATAGGGGATCGGAAAACGCAAGGATTCATCCGCGAGTACCGGCTCCTCTTTGCAAGCTGCGATTTATTTGCCCGGGCTAAAAGCTTAGAGAGTTTCCCCGCCGCCTATTGCACGCTGGGAATGCCAACCGGCGGTGTATTCTGTATTCGCGTCCTCACATTCTCATCTATCAATTCCACGAAAGGGTGTTCCTGGAGGGGGGGTCGCACGTGAGAAGACGTCGCGCCGGTGCGTTCGCGAGTTTCGCCGACGTCACCGTGTCGCCAGAGGTGGATTATTCCCCGTGGTCCGCAGAACCACAGTCCGTTTCACGTGTGTCGATGCGTCTCGCGCGAAAGTAAAAAAGGAGAAAAGCAAAATCGCCGGCGGCGGTTTCGTTCGCGTTTTGCGCGTAAAAAGTGATCGGGAATCTTCGCGAGTTCGGCGACAGACAAAAGCGAATCGGCCGAGTGAAAATCCGGGGCGGTTTGCGTTGGATCAAGCGCGCACCGTTGCGCGTTAAAGGGAAAGCATTATCCTCGCAGGTGTATTCTCCGTGCATTCTCAATAGGCAGACACGCGCGAACGTGGCCTGAAAAAGAAATCCCGGATAAGCCGAATTCGAGATTCGCGCGGGATCTCTCCTGCGCTCTCCGTAGCGGTCGGCTACTGGTCATCGGACACGTGCACCGACACACACATACGCATGCATACGTTCACCGAGAAGCGTGTCTCTATACGTTGCGGCCCCGTGAAGGGAAGGGTCCCCGTCCGTCTCAATTCCTCCGCGAAATTAAGCCTATTTCCGCCGGAAGCTCCTTTCACAGAATACCTGATCTTCCATCTATCCGACGCTTATTCGTCCTCACAATTTCCTTTTTTGTGCCGTATCAGCCCTAAATTTGATTACTTTAGACACGGGCCCCGCGCATGCATGTTCGATTACGCGTCGTATTTTTTCTCTTCTTGTTTTCTTTTCTCTTTCTTTGCGAGAAGAAAAGATCTTTCGTGATTGACGGAGCGTATGCCTCCGCAATATTCCCGATACGTTGTTTTAACAACGGACACACATCGTCTCTCCGAGTAATGATCAATTAGAGGGCCGATCAGGCGATGAACACGAGCGCATCACCATTCTCTTACGGCGCATCGATTCGCTTTGAGAGCGAGGTACTTATTCGGCCGCGGGATGATCTCGGCGCGTTCAACGAACAATCGCGCGGAGCAGGATCCTTTTGTAGGTGCAAATTCGCATGTAAGTAAATGGCGGGACGGACCCTGCCCCGTCCATGGGACGCTTTTAAAGGGCTTACCACGAGCATTAGCCGGGCATTAGTACCCCGCTCCCTTCCCTTCTCTCCTCCCCCCCCCCCCCCCCCNCTCTGACCTCTATTCGGTTTTGTTCCATCGCGGTACATACACACCGCCGGTTCTGGGATTTGTCACTGCGCTATTATTAATTATTTGCGGCTCGCTCAGCCAGGACACGAGTCCGGCACACCTGTAGGCCACGAACCGATGAACGATTCGCTGCGTCGCTCCCGGCGCTGCAGCAACAATCGTTCCGGTTTATACCGCAGCACCAAGTTGCCATGCGGCAACTTATATTTGGTGAATCGTTGAGAGATAAATTTTTCTATGTTAATTATGCTGTGTGTGTGTTCAACAAGAGAAATTTAAGTTTTGATTTCGCATAATAACAAGGCTGAATAGCAACAAAAAGAAGGCGTTGAAACGTATAAACTCGCATTTCAAGGAGTGTCATTATACGTGAAAATAAGCGCTGCCGAGATTGATTGATAATATATTACGATATCGACCTACATTCTCGTATTATAAGCCAAATTTTATGTGTGTCAAATAACGTGTCTCGTAATAATTATCAAAGTATGTCATAATTATTTCGTTTTAAAGCCAAAATATAAAATGGCCTGAACGAAAAGTTCGACGTGAATCACCAATGGCCCACGCGACAGGGAATGTGTGCAAAACCATGAAACACCGCAACTAGTGTAAAAATTATGGCTTTCAAGTGTGTAGAGTCCATGGAACACAGGGAAACAGTGGCAGTCCAGAAAGCAGGAAGCGAATCGACAGTCGAGAATTATCGAGAATGTAGGACTGCCATGTAAAAATTCCCGATTGTAACGTGTTATGTATCATTAATTTTGCCTATGAAAAACGAAAAATTAAACTTTCGCGGAAAAAGAGAGAGAGAGAGAGAGAGAGAGAGAGAGAAAGAGAGAGAGAAAGAGAGAATAAAAAAATAACAATTCCTTTTCACAACTCATACATATAGAGAGAAATCAAATTTTGCAAAGCTATGAATGTGAGCCTTCTCTGAAAAATACGTTACTCTAAAAAATACGTTACTTTCACAAAATGTAACGTATCCATCTATCGTATATTCACGAGGGCTGAATAATTCATTTCTTCAGCCAGCTAACCATCTATCTGGTGACCCTGCGACGAGCATTTCGTTATGCGTTATCACCTTTAGTCGAATAAGATGTCGATAGGGATTTGCTCTCGGAGAACCGCAGGCATCACTCTAATCGGAAGAAATTATCGCCTGTCACAGCGTATCCTTCTCGCGCAGCCGAGATTTACACTCGGGGCGTTATTCAGCGAAGGATTCAGCGGCCGAGGGGTGAAGAACCCTCTGCCCCCGAGAGCGTCGGGACCCTTCAAGCGGCCTCGAGGGTGGCGCCGCGGCGCGTTTCGGCCCCTCCCGAAACAAAACATATTGTCCGAATTTAATTGTGAACGGGGTGCATTAGATATTCATATGCTGCGTGTTCGGCGACGCGTGCGACAATGTGTGCGCTCGGGATCTTAGCACGTGCATGTTCTGGTCGCGTCGAGGGAATAAATCTCCACCGGGATAAACAGCTCTCGCGCCCTTGGGTCCTCGAGTTCGGCCGACACTTCCGGTTAATTAGTCCGAAAACAACGAACGTCCGGAAACGACAAACAACGAGTCATGCTTAGCCGGACCAACATCAAAAAGCAGATCGTGACGCAATTTTATATTAATTAAACAAATTATTCCTTTGGAAAACAACGCAAGTCCTCTGGGAATAAAATCGTTTAATTACAACAAATATATTTTTGTGTGTTGTTCCAACGTCTTTGTGGTTCTAAAACGAGATGACACGTAAGTAATGGCATTCTGATATGAATGTTATATGGACCTGTTATCTTCACTTAATGTGTCTACACATTTACATATTTAAGATGTATTCCACATTAGATGTAACGATTTTTATGATATTTATTTAATTGGCAATTTATATCGTCTTCGAAGTAAGTGATCGTGCCATTCTCAACACGATTCCCTCTTTAATAATCAACTCACGCACGGTAATTCAATATTTAAATGACACCACAATAAAGCGTAAATTATTACTGTTATCAATCAGATTCGTGTTATTATTTTATGGACGAAGCAGATAGGAAGAAAGCATGGGGTTGGCAAATCAGCCACATTAGTGGCAAGGCAATATCCAAACCCGATCATCCCCTTCGACGAAGCACCCTTATTGGCACTTGGGAATAAACAAGAGACGATCAATGGGCCATAAAGGATGGAATCGAGTGTGCGTATGGAAAATATAGCTCCATAAATATGCTCGCAATCGACGCCACTTCGCAACAGCGTTATTATCCTTTCGCCATTTCGCAGGATCAATTCGAAATTGCGCTTTTTATACCCTTAAAGAATAACAAATCGTGGACGGTGTTGGCACAATTATAACATAAATCAAGGTTCCTCTCGCGCTATTATGTTTGTGAACAATCACATGTTAATGTAACTTGATACAATCCGGAGGTCTAAAATTTACATCTTCTTTTATTGGATTGTTTCATTTCTAACTCATTTCTATGTTTGAAAGTGTGAAAATGTGTGTAAAAAATAACCCATGAAAAATAATAGCTAGTATAATAATGTTCTTTTTCTCCCATCTTCCCTCTATTAAACAAATATTTTTTTATCACGTTGATCGCGAATTTCCCTAACAACGCAATTAAATAATTTAAAAGATCTCTTACGCAACGTATTGCAATTTAGTTCATTAGATTAAAAACAGAGAAAAGGGCTCGTTGCACTCAATGATCCGCGACATAGTCACCCCCATTACAAAGCGAATGCAACAATTAATTCGTTAAGAAAATGGTTAAAAAGGAAGCACTCGTGACCCACAATCCGGTTTGGCTTCCAACCTTTTCCACTCCAATTATTTTTGAAGGCGCACGAAAGACGCCATTGCCGAGCGGTGCGCGGAGCGCAAAGGGTTAACTCGATGCGAAGAAAGCACCCCTGCCTTAGTGCCCCCGTCGTGAAAATTCCTTCCGCGGAATCCCGCAAAAAAAGAGCAAAACGGCGAGAGCTACCATTTTGTTGCGTTGTAAGACGAACACAATGTCCTACCAGAATAAATGCGAATACAGATCTGACGAAAGAAGGAGGGAAAAAGGAAGGCAGGAGAGGAGAGAGTGAGAGATCGTATGAGATAAAAGAAGGGGAAGTACACGCTAAGGAAGTATGGTAGAGCGGTTGGTATCGAAGAGAAGTCGCTTTCTTATTTCTATTCTTAGCAGCGCTCTCTCGAATTCGAGTCGCGATACTAGCGCCCACCATTTCACTTGTCCCACCTTCTTCACGGTCCTCCCTGCTCCCACTCTTCATGGGCTGGATCCATCTGCGATAAAAGTGGGGGTGGCAGTAGAATAGTTACCTGTGCTTTCGTTTCTCTCTCTCCCTCTCTCCCTCTTTATCCATGTCATCCTTCCTTCTTATATCTACTCTCGACTACTACACTCTCGATTCGGCTCAGAAACAGACTAGCCAATTTGAATGTAAAGAACTTTTGAGTCAGTAATGTATGTGACTATAAAATAAGTCACACCATATATAAAATGCTAATATATATATAAAATATTTGTAAATATTTTGAAATAAATGTGAAAAATCCGTCGATGATAAAAATTACATTGGTATTTAATGGGACTTCCAGGTTTCATGAGCCCCCACGTCATTTTTATAGTTATCTTTGACTTCTTGAGTGACCCCTGCCCGATTTTAATGACGTTAACCGAGAGAACGATTTCCTTCGACACTTCGATCATGATTATACCTCGGCGAGAGAGTACGCGCGCTCTCACGTCGAAAGGGAGCTTCGTACGGCGCGTAATCGCAAGACGCACCCCACCGGAGAAAGCAGAGGCGCGTAGAGTTGAAGAGAGACAGTTCGAAGAACAGGTAATGTGCGTTAGAGAGGCACACGTAACCGGCCTTTGCCGCCTCGTTATCGACAATTTTGCCACTCAAGCCAATCAGAATAGCGAATACGCCACCACGTCGCACATGTCCGCCCCTGGTTGCGAACGATTGGATCATGAAGGCGGTTGCTACGGCCGCGATACGAGGAGGGGAGAGAATTGCTGGTGGCACTACCGCGGACTTGCCCGCTCCACTCCAGCCGACGTCCGTGCATTTCCAGAGCTAACCTTCCCGAGGTAAGACTGAACGCGCGGGTCTCCGTCTACTACGTCGCGGGTCGCAAATAAGAGTCGGCTCGATACGTGTCGTGCGGTTCCCAACATCGTCGAGATGAGCCTGACCGCGGACGACAGCGTGTTACATGGAGCAGACAATACATGAGAGGACTGACGGAAAAACTGAGAACCGGAGTGTCGTGACAGTGAACCGAGAACCCTGACCGCAAATCATGTGCATGGCGAATTGAGCAGTGCAGTGAACCCCGACATTGTCGCGTCTCTCTTGTGATTGTTATTAAACCAACGCATCGTGAGACGAAAGTCTCAACCACGGCAGCAAAATTGAGCTGGAGCTGCACCAACGAGCCGCCGGCTTTATGAGGTGAGTCTTCGGGCGAAAAGGGAAAAGCGGGTAGATTTGTCTAGAGTGGTATCGAGCTATTTGGGAAATCAAATATAATTTTCACGTGTCTTCCCTCTCCCCCTTTACGGCAGAAATTGCTCAATAGCAACATACGTTATACTACAAATCTCAGACTTCGTTTAAATAAGACTGCCCACTTATAATCCTAAAATTAGATCTTCATTGAAAAATGGGAATGTGCGATAAATTATTTAAAAATTTTATCGACACGTTTAGGATTGAGAAATCATGTGAGTGACCAGGGTTTCCTTTGACGTTTAACTTTGATCTGGCAAAGCTCTGACTTGGCTCTTTAATTTCTGACATGACAAGATTCTGACTTGTCACTCTGACTTTGACCTGACAAGATCTAAGAAGACTCTGACAAGATTCGCACTTTATTTCCCAATATTAAGTCACATGTTGACTACTGATATCGGGATAAAATCTATTATCATAATATCAAATTTTATTCTATTCCATTATACATATTCAATTCATATTTCGATTATAAAATATGTCTGCTCATGAGTGATAGAGTAAAATTGGAACAATAAAATGGTTCAGCACTCAAAAAAATTAATTGAAAAGTGCTGCCTGCATAAACTAAAGTATATAATATAATATAATTCATCGAACTTTAAAAGTTATTCACTGCTTTGATCATAAACCGTAATAAATAACTTATTTAACGACAATGACGTTTACTGTCACAATGATTAACGGTGAACGATGCATACTGACTCATTACTTCATGCATGAGGCGTAACTACTTGTGACTATCAATATTGATATGTGATCAACAGAAAACAGGATAAAAAAATAAAACAGGATAAAAAAAACTATATAAAAAATTGCATCGTATCTTCAGTTAAACTATCGAATATTCAATGAAAATTAACGGGATCATCGATGGCCTAATCTACAAGCGAGAAGTTTTAGTGGACATCGAATAGGATACTTTCCGACGGATTATAAAGTTTCTCATAGCGATTCAAACGTGTAACCCAAAACACATAAACCTAACATTCACGAGTCTAGAGATTACAATCGCACCAATATCGCTGAAATATTCTTTAATCGCACGTGGACCGAGCCTTCGTGTAACGAATTTGACATTATTCATCGGAATCTGAAAATGCCGTCGGAATGGGGCGAAATAATGAACTCTTGGTCATTTATAAGCAACACTCGATATACCCACGAGCAAAATTCGCTTTCTCGATCGAAACAGACAATAAATTGCGGCTCACCCCGCATCCTCCGTCTTTACCCGCGGACCGCGCCTAAACATTCAATTAGCACTTCCTAATCCCCCGTCGCTCGTTGTCAACAGCCATTACTTCCAGCATCTTCTCGGTAAGCTACCCCCACGAGAGAAAGATAGGAGAAGAGAGAAAGAGAGAGAGAGAGAGAGAGAGAGAGAGAAGGGGGAGGAGGGAGAGAGAGAAGGAGAGAGAAGGGCATTCTCAGAGAACACCCCAAACACCGCGAAACGATGATGACGGGGTGGTTGTTCCACCCCTTGCAGCTTCGCCTAACCGACGTATCTATTAATCTGCCCTGAATGACACTCGAGGGTGGCACTCGCTCTCTCTCGTTGTCCCCTTTCTTCCTCCACCGTGTGTACGGGGACGGTGATCCTAACCCTACAAAATCTTAACTACTGCCCCTCCCGCTCCTCCTCCTGCTGCTCCCGCCACCCCCTACTCATTGAGTTCCCCCAGACCACTACAGGTTTTTTTTAACGAACGCTCAAGGAGATTCAATGCGGTAATTGTGTTAGTTCGAGAAGCTAGGGTTGTCGAAGCGAGAAGGAGAAAGAGAGAACGCGCGCGGGAGGAGAGAAAAGAAGAGAGGGGGAAGTGAGTCGTTTGGCGCACCCTTTGGCCGCGGGGATGACGTTTAGGGTAGAGGATGAAGGACGAGACAGCGCGCGCGGAACGTGCCGAGATTGGTTAATGGCTTTGATACGAAGAAAAGGATAAGATCAATTTGCTTATGAATCGGGGGGCAAACGAATAAGCAATTATGTAGCGCCGGGAAGAAAGCTCTCTTTCACTCTCACCTCGTTAGACCGCACGCACGAAGTCTTTACAAATGACAGAGATGATACAGTTGCAATCTACCGACCGAAAATTACTAACTCTCGTATTTTAATGCAAAAGAAAGCTAAAAAATATCAGGAAATAATGCTTGTTTGTATACTAATATAAGGATTGTCATACAGAACAAACAATTATGATGTATCGTCACTTGAAATATTAGAGCTTATCTTAAAAAGTAAACTGCCACGAGAATTTACACGTCTTTTCATATAATCTTATCGCAATAACTATTGGTCATTCGTAACGACTATTGTTAATAAGATACAACAATGCATATCATAAAATTGCTAGATACGCATCGGAACTCTAAGCGATTTTTCGAGAACGCTCGTATACGATTCGTTTTAAACAATTTTTTCGTAAAACGAAGACATATAATCCATTAATTGCACAGTATCACACGTGTAATACGTCAAAAATAAGATAGTTGGAGTGGGTCTACTGCAGTCAATAAGTTGAAGAAAGAATGTAGACAGTTAAATGATGACTGAAATATTAGAGCATGAAATAAATGAAGAAGTGAACGAATTTACTGGTGAATTGATAGATTTACGCTTTGAATGGCACTCGCTAATTCTTATTAACATCACAATATTGCGAGTCAAAATACGTCAGCGGGTTGTCTTCGAATATCGTTTACCTGTTATTCCCAATGAAAGCAACCCAAAGTCACTCAACGAAATCTTTTATGTTTTTTGTGTTCGACCATCATCCCAGGTAGAAAAGAAAATGGCGATGACAGGAAAATGTCAAAATAATGAAAAAAAAAATGATCAAAAAGCTAGTTTTACGGTCGTTTTCTCGTCATTTTGACGTCATTTTCTGTTTTACCTGGGATTATATTCCTAATGATTCACGCGTAATCACCATTAAACTAAACAATCTGATAAAGGTTGTTAAACAGCAGTTGTCTTAATTTACAGAGCCGGCGGCAACATGTGCGACGGCTCCTTCACGGAAACCTTACGCACGATGCAAGGCATGACGGGAACATCGCCAACGGCCGGTGCCGGTGTCGGTCCCATGGGGGTCGGCCTCGGTAGCCCTCTCGGTCCAGCAGGCAAGAAAGTGCAAGCGGAACACATTAAACGGCCGATGAATGCCTTCATGGTCTGGTCACGATTGCAGCGACGGAAGATCGCGCAAGAAAATCCTAAGATGCACAACAGCGAGATCTCCAAGAGGCTTGGTAAGTGATTACGATTATCGCAAGACAATAGACGCGCGTGGAGTATGTGTGAAAATGTGTGATACTCTTCCGACATTCTCGAAAATTGGTGAAACGAGATCTCTTAACCAGAAAATTTCGAAAACGTGATGAATCCTACATCCATCGTTCTGTAAAGGACAGACCTCGATTAAGAGTAATTTTAAAAGAATTCAAAGCGGGAAGTATGTCCGATAAGCGACCGAGACCATCGTCCTGTAATGACGTATTTTTCATCCCTTTCTTCACACAGACGACTTCGTGCACACATCCGCGTGATTTAGCGCCGACGGAACACGACACGAAGATATTCCGCCTAGTATTTCCGTTAAATACCCCAGTCGACAAAGGACCTTCCGCAACTCCCTCGAGCTCTTTTATCCGTCATTTTCTTCCTCGCCTCGCTCCGTCTATCCCCCATTTTTCGTTTCCCCGGCGACGACGAATAAGGGAAGCGTCTCCACCTCCTCATCCTCCTCCACCTCTTCGTCCTCCACCTTCTCCTCCTTCTCGGTAAAAATGATGCGCACGCTCAACGTACCACCCCCTTTCCTACCCCCCCCCCCCNCCCCTAAGCTCCTCTCTCTCTCTTTCTCCTCCATAGCCACCCTTATTCTTCCCCACACTTCTTCCTCCACGTTTCCTCTTTTGTCGGCGCGACACTTTTCCGTCGCTCTTTCGCCGTCAAGCATATTTCTAGATCATACACATCCAACCTCGTCGCGACACTCGCAAATTTTGTCCGTTTCCTTCTCTTGCGCGAAACTCCTTCGCGAAGCGAGGAGGAACTGCAAGCGCGTGTCCTCTATCCGGCGATTGGAATGTAGCAGACTAACGCGTGCAATGTCAAATTTCGCTTTCCTCTAACCGGCAGAGTAACTAGAGCACACGTTTGCGATGTAATTAAACACGTAGGAAATTGTTAAAAAAATTGAGAAACTTGTATTAACGTGACGAAGGATATTAGAAGAGAATATTTCTCGCGAAAAGTTATAAAATATCAAATCTGTTTTGAGATAATCTTGAATCTTCGACATTTTTCTGGCCTTTCACTCGTCCATTTTTAAAATTATAAATTTTTAGAACTTCGAGACGTTTTAATTCCACGACTTGTACAATTTCAGGTTCCTCAAAATCTTTGACATTTCAAGTTGAAACCGGCATTTGGAATTTGATGATTATATTGCTGTATCATCCAGCAGTTTTATTATCGGTTACGAAAAGCTGACTGAAACATTTTACTTGTTGGGATAAACACTTCGCGCCTCGCATCAGCGTAAAAAACCGAAATAATTCCGGTCCGAGAGTGCGATAAAACAGCCGCCGGTTTTATTGCATCAATTAGTAGATGGCGACCCGCGCGTTTATCTTCCGACCCAGCAATTCGCCACGTTTCACGACACTCGGAGGATGCTTACAGATGTATCCTGAAGGAAGGTAATCGCGGGATGAGGGGCGAGAGTTCTTTAAAGTGAGTGCTCTGTCGGGAGATGCTTAGAGCTAATCTAGTTATTGGACCTCGCTGTAACGTTCCTGTTGTGCAACTTGCTTGTCCAAGCCTTGCGCCTTACCCTTTCGTCTTCGAGAGTCCACTCGAGCAAATGGCTCGAGCGTTTTGAAAGTGATGGCAATTCCGTGCGAGACATCAGAACAGAATAGAGGCGATACGCAGCCAATGAGATTAAGTAGAAACTCAGTGAAATTATTTCAGAAAACTCTTGAATCAAAAATCTAGTGTTAAGTTTTTAAAAAAATTATTGAGGCGGTACTAATTTAAAAAATTTAGAAACAATCTCATCCGATTCATTCTACTGACAACTGATCGATTATTCCGACACGATGTCGATCCTTCTACCGGATCGATCATGGTGACATTCCACCTCGATCTCAATCCACCTATCTACAACTACCCCTTGCACAGTGTGTAGTGACGTAAAAACGCATGCACGTACGCACGCATGCGGTGCAAACATCCCCGAGAGAGGAATTCACAAAGAGAGCGAAACGAGAGAGGAATAGAGGGTGTATAAACACACAACAGGGTGGTGAGGGTGGGTTTGGAGAAGAAGAGACTCGGGAGAAGCTTTCATCGTAATGAAGTATTTCTGCCGCTTGCCGGAACCTTGGAGAGGAGGCACCAAACGTATTAACGGAACGACTTGTCGGTTTCGCAAACATATACGTGTTAAGGATCCAAAAAAGAATATAAGATGTCTATTTTACAGTCTTAGAAAACAATCTCATTAAATCCCCGTGACAGTCTCTTGAGCTCATAACGCTTTCCTTAATAGCAATTTTGTTCTTTTCCGTAAAGAGTAATGAAGATCGGAAGATCAGAAAGAATAAATAATTATATTATCACGGTAGATCTAAAACGCGCGTTATCGTGGAATTTTCCGTCGAATCTCTCCGGAAAAAAGGTTTCAATAACGTTCAGTTCAAGGAGCTCCGGTCGGCTCGTAGGACTCGTGAAAAGGGGAATAATTCGCAGAGAACACTGACAGCTACGCTTACATATAGAATCGCGAAGACAATGACGTCGGGTGCGACAAAAGCGATGTACAAAACGCGTGCAGGTACACGTACGCGCATCCTTGTCCTCTTCTTTCCTCCCCCCCCCCCGTATGCGCGTGATTAAAAATGATCGTCCCCGAGCGGGCTTAACGCTCCCACCCCCTTAAAAGCTCTCACTACTTTGAACCGCCCACCGGTCGCTCTTTGTGTCACAAAGAACGGAATTCTCTGCTCCACTTCGAGACTTATGAGTGAAACCTATTTTCTCTGTGAATTCTGCGACAAGCTTTGCGCAAAAAGGATTAGGAAAGATTGAGGAAATGCGGCAGTGCATCTCGCTCGAGATTTTCGTGTAGTATTTGCCGACCTAAAATTTCAAGATGCCAGCAGTGCTCGAGTACGTGTCAACGACGTTTCATGAAACGATCTGAATAAAATGAGAGAACGATATTCCACCGTGTGATGTTCAATTTAATGAAGAATTGATATCGGCTGTGAAGTTCTAACGTAAAATAATCGCACATTAAATGTCGGTATTTTGTTGTAAGATACTCGTTAGTAAAATCACAAAAGACACACTAGGATTATGTCTACCATGAAGAGAAGGCGAGACTGCACTGCCGCGAAAAAGGCCTTGAATCAGCTGTAACGAATAATACGCACGCCTTCGAGGCATCTTCTTAATTGGCACGATACGACGCCGGTAACGAGAATAACGGCACCATTGTCTCGCGCCGTAAGAAAAGGTAAACGCTATTAGCGTGGCACGCGAGGAGGACTCGAGATGGTATTTCCTTTTAACTTTGTCGCTTTATTTAACAACGTAATTATACTGCACGCTGCCAGCAAATGAATGTATTAAATCTCGCGCTATTGTTGAACACACGACACGCTTGTCCGATGAAAAATGTCCTTTCAACGTACGCGAGACCTATACGCGTGTACTGTCATTTAATTGTGTCAAACGCACGTGCGCGCGCGATATTTTGATAATTTATAAACGCCTTAATTTAGAAATGTAAATGCACGATATAAAAAACATGTAACCACAACTCCTAGTGTTGCAGAGAGATATTTGGTACTAGTAAGAATTTAAAGATGTAATGGTTCATATTCTACATGTATGTGTGTATATGTGTATTCCTCTTTCTCTCTCTTTTGCTACTTATAATATTTTATATAAAATACATCGTGTAAACGTCCATGATACTTTTCCATACGTTGTTTTTAAGCAAATAAATTTTTTAAGGATAAATACTATAAAGACAAATATTAATCGGCGAGCTAGAGCCTCGTTTACCCGTGCTATAGGTCTTAGGTCGGCGGTGTATCTTTAACACCTGGCGTATTTTCTCACGTAACCCGCGTCGACGCAAGGTCGATTTCGGTACTCCGAGTCGCCAAAGTCCCCTCCCCCCACGCCAGCAGGAAATGCAGGAAACGTTTTCCAATTTCCGCGTTTCATCGTCCAGGATAAGTCCGGTGGGGAAGAGTTGGAGGGGAAGACCGATCGATCGGCGGTGCAGTAGCTGCATCGCCACCCCTTCGTCTCGCCATCTTCTGTTCCCGCGCGTGTGCCTCGAATAGCAATTTTTTTTCTTCCTCCCGAAAGTCGCCACTTTCGCGAACTGTCCGGTCGAATTGCCGAAAACGATCGCCGGTGACCGTCTCCTCGGTCTCTTGCGAGTGAAATAACAAACTACCCCGAACCATAACAACTATAGCCAATCGACGTTATTCTTTATCGGCCTTCTTCATCGGCGCTGGTCGTAGAAATGAGAGCGACGTCACGGCCACACCGCCGTTCTGTTCACCTTCCTTTTCTTTTCCTTCGCTTCTTCCCTTTATCTTCTCTCCACCGCCCCCGTCCATTAATTAACAGGCTTTGTACTTTTAAACGATGTTAAATAAACGGCATTGTCCGCCAGCGAAAGGACTGAAAAGCAGGCGCCATTGTGCTTTAAGCTCGCTCTTCTCGTCCTCGTCGTCGTTCTCTACGTCGTTGTCGTCATCGTCGTCGGTGCCAGAAAGAAGGAAAGAGAGGACGAAGGAGTATTGCCCGCGAATGCCAACCTACTAATGCCATCAGTGCTGGGAAGCCTTTGTTCTAAACAAATACGCCGAACCCCGCCACCCTCGCCACCTCCGTTACCCTTCACCACCCGTCTCTCTCTCTCTCTCTCTCTCTCTCTCTCTCTCTCTCTCCCTTGTTCGATCGTGCCACCTGCCTTTCAGACGGGAAAACGTGTATCGATTGGATAAGCCGTAATATAAATAGAAAGGAGAACTATTCCCTTCGCGCGACCGGAAGTTATCTTCGTTTTATGATTTCGACACCGAATTTACACGTTCCCCAACTCGACGATAGTCCCGAATAAATTATTCACGGCAAAGCAATAATTAACGATCAATTCTAATCATCATTTCTCAAACTTTGATAACAGAATCTCGCAATATTATGTAGTTTTTACTACAAACATCTATATTGTATTTCTAGGAAATTATCTCAAAGATAAATGAGTGAAAAACTACTCAAACACTTTGTTTTCCTTTGGAAAATTTGTAACACTGGACCTATAAGCCGAGGCGGACGAAAAGCCTAAGTAAAATAGTTTCTTTCTTATCTGATTACATAATTTCAAAAGTGAGGTAAAGAAACTCGGAATCAGTGGGAATCCCCGATATACCTGTGGACTTCAACTCAGGGAAATTTTAATTATTTATAGAATATTTAGATACTAATGTATGCGTTCCTAATGTTATCGACAGACTATTGTCTCGGAAGATACGATTCTGGAATTCTCATCCGGCCGTTTGCCGATACTTTTCTTCGGAGTTCATTGTGCGCCACCCGTATTATCTAACGGCCGACATGCTCCGTTGTTGTTGTTGTCGATAGTAAACAGTGACAAGAATAGAAGGAGCACGGGTCTTGAGAAGTACAGTGTGAATCCACGACTACCTACATTCTTATCAGCTTTTCTCTAGAGTGAGTTCTATTCTCTCTTTCTCACCCCCCTCTGCTCGCTCTTTTTTCAGCCTCCTCTTTCTCTCTCCCTTGCCCTCACTTCTGTTTCCAAATTCTAGTTAATTTTATTTAAATTCTATTTTATCAAACCTTTTCTCTTTTCCTTCCTGCTCTTATTCATTACACATTTTTATCCTGCATGAACGGAACTCATATCTTGCCTACGGTTCGGAATATTATTTTACTTTCTCTCCTTTCTCACAGAGATTTTTTCGCTCCCGACGGCGTCCGGCAATCCTGGTCAAGTTGTATAAAAGGAAAGGAAAGAATTGGAAGATATTAAAGCTCCTTCTCATGTGAAACTCGGAGAACACGAAACAGTCACTCCCAGTAACTTCGCGACTGGCTTGTCTCGTGTAATCTTGAGTCATGCATTCAAATTGAAGTATCCTGCTTGTACTTCACAACCAAAATAAATCTTCATTAGCAGAAGTGCTCTCTAATGAGGACTCCCAAAGCAATTAGATCTCGAGATTTTTCAGAATATTTCTGAAAACACATTCCACATTCAATCTCCGTTATATTTTTTTCGGGCTTTTTCGGAATTCCTCCGGCCTCTCATATGACTCATAGTCTCTCGACCGAATTCTCGGATGAAATAAATCTCCAGTCCGTAAACAGCTGCAAGCTTTGCAGCACGTCGCGACGTCGATGTCTCGTCGTGGCGGCCATTGTTGGCGACGTCGCGGTGCAACCCCGAGCGTATTGTTCCGCCGTTGCATCAACCTCGGCGTCAGCGTTGGTGTCGCACCTCGCTACCAGCGGATTCCGTTTCCAGGATGCCAGAGCCGGGGCTTTGCGCTTTGTGTGCGCCTCTGCGACGGTCGACAACAAGTGGTAATTAATTCTGCGCAAAACAATCAGCCCGCCTGCCGGGTGGGGGCGCAAGGGGGCAACGAAGGGGTTAAAAACGTTCCGCGCCCTCCCCTTCATCGAACGGAGTCTTTCCGGAAATATTCTTTCAAGGTTCTGAACGCTCGTCGCAGATACATACGACTATATAGAATCTACAAAATGTATTCCAAATCCGATAGATGATAATTTATTTCTCAATTAATCGAGATGATTTTGACACGTTATATTAGATATTTTAAGAGAAGGAAATACACATTGAAAGAATAGGGAAAAATCAAAGTGATATTTTAAAAAGATATCACTTTGATCTTTCCCAATTCTTTCAATGTGTACTTTCTTCTCGTTTTATTAGGAACATTATAATTTCCCAACAGCTAAAAATAACTCCCAAAACAAAGTACAAATATTAAATTGTTGACGATATGCAAAGTATTGTACAGTATTGACAGTACGAAATATGTCTCGCACTTTTAAATATTTGTCCTTCAAATTGTGTCAGATTGGGCAGTTCTCAAATATTAGTACTATCGAAAATGTGTTAATCACTGTTTAATCACATTAATGGAGATAATTGCTGGAAATGACTGGACGTAGTATTGAACGAATTATTCCAGACAACTATATCTGAATGCACAAATTTAGAATACACAGTATTTACAGAACGATCGATGCTTCTATCCAAATGATTCGCAAATACCTACCGACAGAAAATGCATGCGCTTCTCTTGCGATATTAAGATTCTACAAAAAAACAGAATAGAAAGAGACCTCGACTTCTCTCGGTAGGAAATGAATTGCGAGGACGTCACGGAATGATACAAAAAAAAAAAGAGTTGTCCCATATATCGCCTGCTATACGTCTTACTCGAATGATATGTACCGTTGCGGTGTATGCTTTATATATTGTTAGTCATAATATTGAAATTTATTTTTGCAGGTGCGGAATGGAAACTCCTCTCGGAGGAACAGAAACGTCCCTTTATCGATCAAGCGAAGAGGTTACGTGCTCAACACATGAAGGAACACCCGGATTACAAATACAGACCAAGAAGAAAACCCAAGACCTTGCGCAAGGAAGGCTATCCGTACAGTATTCCATACCCGAGTGTGCCTATGGACGCACTTCGAGCAGGTAATTAGCTTAATTATCACTTGTCAGTGATTATTATTTTCGGTATACGTAACGTTATCTAGTGATAGCGAGAATAACGAAGTTCAAAAACATTCAGTCTTGTACGAGAATCGACCAACATTTTCACGTGTGTGACATTGTAACATTATTATTATCGATTTGTATAAAAAAGTTTTATTTATTGACAAGGAACGAAAAAGTTATTTGCATAAAATAACACTCATGGCGTAACTATGCTATGACTGTACATGATTAAATATCGCGCCGTGAAAATATTCGTCATATGTGACAACGGACAAATGAATATAATAATTCAGTTCAAGTATAATTCAGCGAAATTTATTCTAACGAGATGTCTATATCGGCGTTTCAAGCGAAATTTATTCAAAAGGATATGTCTGTATTCGATGTTTGTGGCTATATTTATGAGCGCTCGGCGACTGTCATCAGTCATCGACGATCGTACCAGAATGGTTAAAAAAATGATTGACTTAGAAACTATCGACTTGATAAACCAATATAATACAGAGATAAAATATGAAAAAAACTAACGTTTATAAATAGTGAACGCATTACCTGCTGTCCACTTAGTTATCGAAAGCCCAAACTTGCAGATTCACGAGTTCTTTTTACAAAAGATCTCTTGTGAATTTAATTCAATTAACAAAAAGTGTACCGATGCTATTCTTCACGTGAGAATGTTTATCATAGTTGTCCGTATAATGTTACGTGTCTCAAAAAAGGAGAGAAGCGATTCATTATTTTTGGACATATGAGAGGTCGGCTTTTCGTCGCCGTTGCCCTCGTTTGCTATTTCCCACACCTACTTTTCTACCGGCGGTTTTGACGGGGATCACCTCGTTGCACCGCAATGCAACGAAGTGGCGCGTGGAGGTGTTGTTGCAAATATTGCACCTCCCGCAATTGCGTAAACACTCGTGCCGAACACTTGCGCCGTTCCGTTGACGTCACGTCTGGTTAGTTTATTGTGACAATTGAGCGGGCATAATGGAATCGAGCGCGCGTGCAAACGCGGCAAGAACACAGAAAATGCACGGCGCGCTACCAATTTGTTTAATTAATACGAGACGCAGACGCGAATGCATTATGCGTGACGAACGCAGCGATTTAGAATTTAACAATAATTGCAATCTTTCTGTGGCGCAGCAATAAAGACCGCGCGTCCGCGCACACGGAAGCGTTATCTGCATTACATAATAATACGCGCGTATTTTTCACGTAAACAAGCTCGCCACCCATTTATTTATTTATTACCCGAATGTGTATGAATAATTACATTGTTAAAAGTAACGAGTGCGTACGCAGCATGTTTTACAAATATCGCCGCCTTGTTTCGAGCGCGGATTGTCCTACCAATTCCGAATTAGAGCGCATCCTGTGTCGTAATTATTTGCAGCAGTTCATCGCGGTGCACAGTATTAATTAATCGTTTAAATGAAATCGCCACAGACACCGTTAATTTATCACTTGTAAATTGAACCGTCGATTTTCTTTCATTACACATTTAATTTTCAATTGCGCGCCCGTACGATTTAGACGACGATGCTCCCGGAATTCAAAGCGAATTTAAGGAAATGCCCATAGAGAGGCGCTAATGATATGCTTTCACTATCGCGCTTTCCTCGCGGTTTATCACATCTTTAGCGTGACAAAGGTGACATTCGAAAGTTCGTTCCACGTTACGCTACGTGGCCGCGTCTGCCTTGTAATTCATCGTCGTGTAATTCGCGTTCGCGTAGGCGAGTTTACGGATATCCGTCAAGAGTGCGCTCCCACTCGAGAAATTATTAATTCCGGCAATGGTGATGTCGCGATTAAAGCTGAAATATATCTCGACGCCCACGCGACCACCCTACGAAAAGTAGCGATCGGTAATCTCCGATTTATCGGACGCGGGGGACTATCCTGCTCCTGTTTGTATCTCTCCTCCGTATTTCCTCTCCTTTCTCAAACGCTTCCTCCCTCCTCTCTGCGCGTTTCTATTCAAGCTTGAATTGAAACTCCCGCGGACTATAGACGGTCAAGTACAAGAAACGAATTCGTGATAACCTAAAATCAAGCTATCAATATCAGAAATAATACAAAAAAGTTTACTTTGCGTGACTTGCGTAATTCGTAAGGAAACATAATATGTATATTTTTTTGCGAAATTTTTTGTGCCCTCAGAACGCGTATGCGCTTCAAGGGAAGGCATTTTTTCTGAGGGAAGAGATTAGGCAACATGATCGCGTCGCAAAGGATAATTATTTCTGGTTTTGTACGCTGAAATAGCATTTGCTACACTCTGTTAGTCCCTCCCGTAAAATTTCACAGAAAGGAGGAAGGTGTTTCCGTTTCCTTTGTTCACCTTTAGGACATCATCGCAAACTATCCCTTGTTCCCTTTTTTCCCACAGATCGCCCAGTTTTTTCATTTCTTTCCTCTCGACCGTTTCTGGCTACCTCTTGACTGAGCTTACACGGTGGCACGCGTATAAGACAAGCGCGTGGGTGGTTGAGATAAATTACCGCCTTAAGCTGGAATCCCGACTCGAATTTCCGTTCGTGCGTGCGACTGGTCGTTCCTTAAGGACGAGAATTAAGGACGAACCTTAACCGGAAATTCGCCCTCTCGGACAACGCGCGAAACTGCTAATTCTCATGTTAATTCAAAATCCCCCCCGATCGCGATTTATTACATTTAATCCCGCTAATGTTGATTCGGTGCACTAAAAGTCTACTTATATCATAATCTCGTGATTCCGGCAAGTAAGTCGAATTAACATAGTTGACAGAATAAGTAAATGCCCGAGTCCGAGTTAAGTCGTGGTAAAATCGAACGCATTCGTTAAAGTTACAATATTCGCTCTCTTTAAGACTTCCGCGTTATTTTTCGTGCAATAATACCGATAATTGAATTCACCGTCCATTCGGGTTACACACGCGCAAACGAAATCGCGAGGGTTACGCGAGGAAAAGGAAACGGGAAGCACGTATCCCCCCGAATCTTATAAATTATCACCGAGTAAACATACCCCAGGGGCGTATGTTCCTTTTTTTAACGAACGATGGATTTACGATCGCGAGTATCCATGGAGTTACGTGCTCTTGGCCTGCGGGCGTGACCACCGAGTCGCGAACTTTCGCATAATGCCGCGGGAGCTTAAGACAATTCGATAAATAATGAGCCAGCGACATGTTTATGCGCTCGCGTGCCTGCATCCAATGAATCCTCGAACAAACACGCTCTGCAAAGTACGGCCCTGCCGCGCCGAAGGGAATTATTCGACGATTTATTCCAACGTTCCCCGGTCTCTCTCTCTCTCTCTCTCTTCCGCTTTACCCTTATATCCCCGAGAGATATCAGATCAATTTGCACGATAAAATGTGCACGAATTAAAATTAGAATTTTTCTAAAAGTATATGAATATCGAATATTTTCTAAAATATATGAATATCGAAAAACAATTAAATCGGAGTTTTTAGTTTTGAGATTTCTCGACGAATTTCAAGTTAATGCTGTATGTAAATTTGAGAAAAATTAGCGTATAACACATATATCGCGGAGAAAAAGCCAAATTCGACTGGAACTTCACGAATGGATATACGAGAATATATATGAGAATATATACTGAAATAATTAATATATTTCTCTCTCCGGAAGACGTGAAAATGAGGATCACACGCTGTATGTACAGCAATATGTATCCGCTGAATGTACAGCGATATGTAGCACGTTGAAGACTACGCTACCATACGAACTGGCGAGTTTCGAAACACGAAAAGCGAGGTTTGCCGAGCAGAGAAAACGACGTCGCACGGCGGAATCTTTTGTGTTTGCGTTTGAATTATAATGCGACAACTTGCGACACACATGTCCACACACATACACATACACACACACATACGGACATATACACACATACGCACACAGTACGGCCACGACGCGCGTAAAATATTTAGACTTAGTAATCACGTTGTGTCTCTCGCGCCTTCGTCCGGCACGGAAATTCAAAATTACGTAATCCGGTACGAGGCGCGACACAATGAAAACAATAGCGACCCAGGAACGGCAAACAAATCTCTGCAAACCGAGGGGACTCGTGCGTACCAGGCTCGATTCATCGAACATCTGTTCTTGAAATTCTACCAGCGAGACAAAACAGATAAGTCAAAATCGACAGATGCCGTAAACAAAACTTTCCACACCTGATTAACGCTTCTATAATCAAAAAGGTGGAACCTCCGTGTTGAAAAAGTGGATAAAAAAATCCGATTAAACATTTAATCGAAACTGCTTCAAAAATAATCGTTTAATCTTCTCCAAGCTAATTAACCGTTATCTCAGTCGTTAAATTTAGCTAAAATCAATATGGGAGGATTAAAAGAAAAAGCGGTATTTACCAAATAATATATTCATATCGCTCGAGATTTGTGATCATTTAAATTATTCTTCAGTTGCTTTTTCTCAAAATGCGTCTGCTTCACAAAGTACAACGAATCGAGAATCCCGACGGGAACTTTACGCGATTATCTCGCGCCCACGCGCTAGAGCTCGGCAATCGTGCCGCATCTCGATCCTCAATATGCCCATCTCGCCTTTGGCGATCTTCAGGCATCATCGGTGATCATAAATCTCGGGGAACTCAACGCCAATCATCCTCCTTCGGGTTAGGTTCGCTGGAATGAGGCGCATGAGCGACGTCTCCTGGTCGCTATCGTCGTCGCTCGACAATGGAGCTTCGTCGAAGGCTTTGTCGATGATCGATAAGCCACCAGGTACACGATGCTCGTCCTCTTTCCTTCCCTCTTTCTAAACGAACGGCAAAACGTGCAAAACGGTAAAAAGAGAAGAGACACACACTCCTGTTAGACCCGGAGATATCAATCTCCATCGAAAATGGCCCATGATCATTACCCGTCATTGTTGAGCTACGAAAAGAAGAGCGCGCGCATTTCTTACTCTAGGACAAGAATAATCGCGCGCTATTCATTAAACGCCCACGTCTATCTTTTATCTGGACTCCTGCTAATCGCGAGTTTCCACGTGCGATTACTAAATGCGTCATCTTAAATCACCCCGTGCACCGTACGCACGCGCGTCTAAATATGCATATCCAATCGTTGAATAAAGAATATAAGGAGCATGAGGCAAAAATACGTAGCGGCGGGATGCAACGGACGTGACGTTACTAAGTACACCCAAAGTAATTATCGATATGTGCGAGTCTTTTTCTCTAATTTAATTACAACTAATCTTTAAACTAATCAGTAATTCTGCTCTGACCTAAATTACCTAAATACATATAATCTAGGATTATCTCACTACATGTCCTAGATTACACATCATCATTGTGCGAAACTAAATCGAATGTTTTAGTTCGCTTGAGTCGCTTTAGGTTACTATTATCAAAAAGTTGTAGTACCTTTCATTAATATGTTTATGTAGTTTATCCTCGTGCCTTTGGGCAAGCTTTTTTATTTCTTGGGCAACTGCTTCAATACCCGAGTCACGATGTATGTCAACATTTCTAACAGCGAAGCTTCAACAATATTCCTAAGCACTTTATTTTGAAATCTTTATATTATTATTATATTAACGTCACCTTAATTATGACATAGTCATAAACTATATCCGATCGATAATCCAGCAAATATCGCGATATGCTCCTTCTTTACATTCTTTATTCAATGATTCCACTGAATATCAAACATTCGACATTCGCAACCCGGTAGCGTCTCCTCCTGAGGAACGCGCCGTCGTAATTTAACACGCGGGTCACGTGGCGAACGGTTAACCCCAAGAATAACCCTCATCCCTCCGACAGGCGGCGGAACGTCGCGCATCGCTTATTAATTGTTAGCGCGTAAATCCTGCGAGGATGGTGAGCGATGACAATTCGTCGTCGCTGTCGTCGTTACGCAAGCGCGATTCGCTAATTAATACGTCGCCACCGTTAAAGGCGACGCGTTCATAAATTGCCGGCGTCTTATTTATGCATACCCGCGTGTGTTGTAACGTTACAGGGATGGCCGGTAGCATGGGACAGGCAGGGATGGGCTCCTATTACAGCCCTGCGGCGGCTTACGGCCCCCTCTCGGCGGCCAGCATGGCTGCGGCTGCGGCAGCGGCTGCACAACAATCGGCTGCCGCCATGTCCGCCGGTCTCGGGGCACCTGCTCAAGTAAGTCGATATTTCTTTCGCGCGAGTGATATGTACGCGACGACAAGTACACCGCGCCTAGAGACAACATTACATCGTTGTCCGGGCGCAGAGTGGACGCAGCCGGTGAACGACCGCTCGATCCACGCCGCCTGGTGAGGTCTGATTTTTGCAATGGTCATCCACCGTTGCTCGAAGAATAATTACACCGTTAAACGTTCAGTAGTTCGTGTCGACGTTATTACGGAAAACGCAGCTACGTTATTTTGCACGATTGCGGTATCGAGTGCGTCGTCGGGAATACTCGCAGTAAGTAACTCAGTCGTACAAGTCAAACGGATGCAGACGAGTGGTGGTCGGGTTATAAGGGCATAGATGATGCTGAAATTCGCTGGAACAAAACGCCCGTTGGGGATGGAAGACGCAAACGACGAGGCAAGAACGGGATTACGCGGGAATGACCGGAATGGCTGTTAACGGAAAAGATAATTCCGCGGACGGATCGAGCCCCGCGGGAACCTATTAATTCGACTCCGCATGGACATCTAATTGGATTGAAATATGAAACCTCCCGAGCGAATCGAATTAATGATTCGTCTTTGTGGAGATATTTCTATTTCTATAGCAACGTTAACTCGCGGCCGGCATTTTACCGCGCCACAAAGTCACAATCACAAATCCATTTATCTCGAAGACAATTGGCGACTGGACGTATCGAGTCCGCGAGACAGATCGTCGGCCGCGTAAATAAAGCAAAAGGAGGAGAAAAAGCGGAGATGGATCGCGTGCGCAAGAGGAAGAGGAAGGATGAGGGAGGAAGCGGAAGGTAGCGGCAGAGAGGGAGGATGAGTGTAGCTACGTTTCATTCGTTGTTGCAACAAAGGGGCCCCCGGGTGGCTTCGCAAACAGAAACCGGAGACCGTGGTCTGTATATGAATTTCCGCAGCTGGCTACGGGAGACAAACAGATAGCTAGTTATTTCTGCATTCAACGGCTGAATAGCCGACGCGTCTGGAACGACGCACCGGCGCGATACAAGCGACCATTATTGGTGAACACCGGCGGCGAGCGGCACGCTTGAAGAATTCCAACGTTATCTTCGCCCAGCCGAGTTCGAATTCTTCCTCTCTCTAGCTCAACGTCACCGGGGACGTAATTAATCCTTACATGGGTAGATGATAAGAGAAAGTTTAGAGAAGAGAAGAAGAGAAAAGAGTCACACTGATATTTTTTGTCAAGATTCTTCTTATATATGTAGCTTTCTTTATGAAGTGACGACAGCTCTCTCAAAGAGGACTAAATTTAACAGCGAAACTCGAGGCGACAAATCAACCGACCTTCTCAATGACGAAACCTAAGATAAAAAAACAAGCGGGTAACCAACTTGGGAATCAAAATCAATCACATCAGTTACATAATTAAGCACACTTCGATTTGATTGACGACATAAAAATTATTATCCAGTTTACGTCACAGCCAACGGCACAGAAAAAGAGAAAGTCGATTGAATTGCAGCAATAGTCAATCGACGTTGCTGAAACTAAATCTCATCACGACCAGTGTTAATTTCAACAAAAAAAAAAAAAATTTAATTGCACACTTACGCGCGTCGCGGAGTTAATATGGATAAAAATTATATTTCGTCAACGCTTTCGCGAACGTGTCGTCCAAGGGATACCGAGTTCTTACGAAATGTTGAAGCGGCTGAAATATCAAGGGCTGTGACACAATGCGACAATGTGAGGGAGTTGACTTTCTCGTTCTCTGTACTCTCCCACTGCTTCGAGGCCATTTGGAAAATAAAGTGCGCTCATTCTCTTTCGTTCTCGACTTCGACGACACATGGCGCGAAAGGAGAATGGCGCTCTTTTGTGAGCAAAAACAGAGGCGAACGGTATACGGTGTCATTGTACGCTTTAACAGCGACATCGCGCTGGATAATTAAGTCTCCTAGAACGAAAGCCGTAGATGAGAACGGAATGGACCAACGCGACAGTGACGATGATAGACACATCCGAAAGAAGCTGACAAACGTTTAGAATCGTGTAAGCAAACCTAAGATTCCGTAATGGTCCGCATAGTTAAGTAATAAACGAAAGACTGTTTTCTTGGAGATTTTTAATTCTACATTATAAAATACTTTCTATTTCGCGCAAGTTTCGAATGTCTGTTTTTTTTTTTCTATAGAAACCAAATATTTAAAATTAACTTCGGCGTAGATAATTACAGCGGTTTAAAATTAAATTAAAAATTCAGCTAGATTAAACATCAAAATAAAGATTAACGGGGATATTTTGGTTTCCAAATTATTTGAAATTTCCGAAACAGAGCGTGACCGACTTAAAACCCTCAACAGCACCGTCAAATTATTTCGACGCATCTACGTCACACCCGATGAATCATACGTCACAATTATTTAATGTTAGCGAAAATATAATAAAAACGCGCCGTGATAATCGAGCTAGTCGCGGTCGACCGAATTTTCATACGAATATCGGAACGCGTCATATGACGAAGAGGAATTTTTAATTTCTGGACGCCGCTGCGATTCGCGGAGAGAAGGGGTCTCTCTCTCTCTCTCTCTCTCGAGGCGAGAGAAGCCGGGCTGTAATCAATTGGTCGTAGCGGACGAGAGAGACTTAGCATCGCTAAGACTGGATGTAAATCATCCGGACAAAACCGCTTAACGATCCGACAAAGGATCCCGCGCGGTCCTTCCTTCGTCCACGAATTATAGAATCGGGAATACGCGCGCTGCTTCTCGCCTCTCCTTCTCCTTCTCTTTCGTTTTTTAAACGGCCGTCTCTCGAGGTCGGCCTCCCTCTTCAATTCGCGGCAGCCCGGTCCGAAGCGCGTTTGGCCCAACGTGACGAAATTTATGACCATTGGCAGCGTTGTCTTCGACATAGAACAAATCTCCCGGCTCGGGTCGCGTCGCGGATTCACCGATTTCGCGATTTGCGCGCCGACCGAATCGAATGGGTTGACTCTCGACTTTTGTCACCTATTTTTTATCCGTTCGCGGTAGTGTCGTATTCTCGGTGTCTGTTTTTCTAAGGCCGGTTGCCAGAATTCGGCACAGATTTGCAAAGACTAATAATAGGGACCCTAATTCCTCTAAGTTTTATTGGGACCTTCAGCTGTCCGAACTTTGCTCTCACGAAAGAATTCTCATTTATAAATTAATTTTCTTAAACGTGAACATTTATGTTCGAATTGATCATATAGTGAAATTGCGGCTAGATTTTGTGTAGAGAGACCTATAACGCGATAACGACATTATATTAGCGGAAATATAGCGTCGATGCACGGCATTCCCCGTTCTTGTTCCAGGTGGTGAGCTCGATGGACGCCATGAAGTATTCGATGGAAGCTGACAAATATCGCGCTGCCTACATGCCGCCCAGCAGTCTCGCGATGAGCATGTACCCGGATCCCAAGTATCTGGACTCAAATCCCAAGACCTATCTGGACCGAAGCTACTTGGATTCAGCGAAGGCGTACTTCGAGCAGTCGAAGCTCTACATGGATCAGAAACCGCCCCTTGTCGACTACAACCGGCCCAGCTACGAGCCCAACAAGCTTTACGAGGAATCCAGCCCGGGTAGCGTTGTCGGCGGAAGTGGACCTGCGAGGTCACCGGCCGCGGAGTCACCGGACACAAGCAAGCAGCACGAGAGAACGGAGCAAGCCTCTTCCAGCGCAAGCTCGACATCCACATCATCGGCCGCGAGTCCCGGAGCAACTCTACCAGCGTATTATCCCGGACCGGTCCAGGCTGGTGGATTGTTGGGCCCGCAAATGGGTCAGTACGGTGGATATCAGACGGCACCGGCCCCGGGAAACGAGTCTTTCCGCCGACCACTGACAGTCATCTTCTGACCCGATAGAACATAGCTCTGATCCATCTTCGAGGAACAGTTGCTGTGAACCTGGTCGAATCGTGACGACGACTATCGCGGATTCGGCAGAACGACACTACGACGCTCTGGCAGAGGATCTGCCCGAATCTCAGCAGTCGGAGTTCCGACGATCAGAAGATATCATCTTTTGTCCAAATGCATTACGGTTTACGGTGCATATAAAGAAGAGAGGGGGGAGGGGGGGGGGGGGCTGCGGATCTCATTGGATTGTCATGACTACGGCGGATAACATGAAATGAAAGTGGAACATTGTGTGTGATAGTGTTCTAGGAAAACATTTTCTTTATTTTACTAGATGGATTCCCTGGATTTTGCCAAATTATCCGACGATAATTAATGGTGGTCGTCTTCTCATCGTATAATGGCTACTGCCAACTGACGTGCACCAATGATGAAATCTTTCCGGAGTATCTTTTGTTAGAAAAATATTCCAAACGGGCTTGAAAAAAAAAGATTGTGATAACTTTTGTTAACTAATTGTGGACGGGTTAAGCGCAATAAATGAAGATTTCACGAAATTGAGTGGAACTTCAAGAAGATGTAAAAGAATGATAGACAACTCCAGTCAATGAGGGAACTATTTTCAAAGACATTATTATTTTAACAGTTTATATCGTGTATCCTTTGAAAGGATCGTTGATCGATCGGGAAGAATTTCATCAAAGGACTAGAAAGAATTTAATATTTTCCTGGCGATGGATATACTCAATAATATCGCTACGAGAGGGCAAGAAGAGCAACCAGACCAACAGACTATTCTGAAAGATAAAGGACGACCAAACGATGATCATAACATCATTGCAGATCACAACGAAGACCGAGAGGACTTTCGCTGTGTCGTCGGCTGACTAGTCTTGACCGAGACGTGTTAAGAATACATTGTACATAGTCCCTGTGTAAATAGTGTAGCAAAAACTTGGCTGTTCCGGGTTTCCGCGCGCGAATCCGCTTTCTTACGTTCTCCATCCCCAGACACAAGAACGCGTAATCCTTGAAGAGAAAGCAGTACAAATGGAATCGTGTGCGTAAGTGGTATCGGAAACCTATCGCGAACATTTGATCATTGGAACGACATAATGTTTTGAACGACTTATCTTTTGTTTCGTTTGCCTTCAACCCTCAATTTGGTTAAAAATATATATTTAATCATATGCTCGCTAAAATGTTGCTGGGTACACTTTTGTATAGGTTAGCCAAAATGATAGATATTAGTTTCGTTAAGTAACTATAATTTCGGATGTATGATCAAAAGACACTGGTGATAAATCGACAAGAGATGGGCGCAAAACTTTCTTATGTTACTAAGTCATTTACATGATGTCATTTATATTGTACTTATTTACTTGTAATTTAGGAATTCAGAATTGTATATATCGATAAATTTCAAATTTGGTTACTCAATTCGAGTATCACCAGCTGTGGGTTGAGAAGTTCCGATAGCCCACGAATATTAATAAATTTTTCTCCGTGCAAACTTGTCACAGAAGATCGTTCAACTTTTCCGCGCGTTTTCCTTCGCGGAGAAATTGAAATGATTGAATCACTGTTTACTTACGATTATCGTACGTCAAGAATAAGAAATCGCATTTCTAATTTTGCTATCGATAAAATAGCAAACGATATTTATTATTAATTTTTTTAATTGTAAAAAAATATTGTGTTGTTTTTGTTTATATCTGGGTCAAAATGCTTACGCGAATAACGAGTAGCAATTTTAAATGTGTATGATTAATTTTACGTCGCATATTTATATAAAAAAAATTATATGAGTTTATCGTTATATGTTATATATTCGAAATTGTTATTCGTTATTTACGAATATATTTTGGCCAATTAACGTTCACCATGTTCTTCATGCATAATAATTGTAGAAATATAAAAGTATACACGACACCTGTTATAATTTCCTGATCGACAAAGGCACGCGATCATTTCCGCCTTTTGTTGATTACCTTCCAACGTTCGAATCTGTTATCATTTGATAGCGTCGATCAAATCGACTTTGCGAGGGGGGAGGGGGGGGGATGAACTCCAGAAAAAACGTTTCACTCGAGACATTCCCGCTATACAACGTGTATAATCTTTGTATTCGTATCGTCACGATGAACCTTAAGCTGTATCGATTATCCGCGTATTACATTACATGCGACACAAGTAAATTATAAGTATTGTACCGTAAGTGAGAAATAAACGTTATAAACAATATCCTTGAAACGCATTGTATGTGTGTGTCGAATTTCCTTCTCTCAGTTTTAACATAATGTCAAAATATATAGCGCGTAACATATAAAATGTCGAATGCAAATGATTACCTATAGACATGTATAAATTTCTTGCGAATAACAATAACAACAAATAACAACAAGATAATCACTAGTGATTGTGCCGCTGTGCACGTCGAAAATACAATACGGTTTCTCAATGTAACTCCCGCAGGACATTCACGGAGAGATCTCTTTTCTACACCAGCGGACAAGCCGCGTACATCCGGATCAAAAAGAGGCGCTCACAATATGCATGTTAGAACGGAGAGATAAAGGGGGGCCAGATTCTGAAAAGATATTTTCAGGAAATTATTACGCCCAAAGAAAAGTTTGTCTTGGCGGGAGTCCGGATTCAGGACGACACTAGTGCGGGCCTCGTTTCCATGTGCACCCATTCGTAGCCTTCAAAAGGGAATCTCGGTATTTACCTGAATGAAAAGCGTAAGGTGTTTTCACGGATTCGGGGAGCGACGTAAAGGTGCGAACGAATAAATGGTTCGAGTTTCCAAACGGCAGTCGCGAGATCGCAGCTGCCGTTCTCTCCAGCTCAACAATGGGCGACGCGACGGCGGTCGAAGCCTTCTTAGTTTTTTCCAAGCATTGGCTGAGCGTCGAGTTTCGATGCACATTGTGCATCGATGCACAACGGTCGCGATTTATTTTAAACGAACGGAGCAAGCAATTCTACAGTCTCGAATAGTGACGCATTGACGCGGTAAAGTTTATTAATCCTTCGCACGGGTCAAGAGAATTTAATAGTGCACGAAAAACGGAGGAGAGGAAACAATATATTAAAGATATTTAAAATATAAAAACTTTTAAAAAGCTGAAATGCTTGAAAAGAATCCAATATAATAACTTTTCAAAGATACTTCAAGCAACGTTCTGCAAAATCGTGTTTGAACATTCTTAATGTATAACTTCGTTAAGTTTGCTAAAAGTAATATTTCTACGCGCTTTCCGGTGAAATATTTCGCGGAAATATCTCGCAACAGTCTATCGCTATTGTGCACGTCCGATAAGTTTGTTCGTACAACATCCGACGTCGCGAACGACTTCTGTGTTTGTGCGTGCATGCAATCGATACGCAAACACGAATCCTGCGAGACCAGAGAACGCGGTGCCGGTTATAGTTGGTGGTTCGCGATCATAATACGTGAGCCCTCGCGAATGTTTGCGCAACAACCGCGGTGGTTTGCTGCCACCGGCGACGATTGACTTGTCTAAATAACGGCACCTGCTCCGTTCTACCGAAAATAATTACTCGACAAACAACACGGAGCGAGCCGTTCCTTACGTCAAGATTAGGTGATAATTCGTTAACCACTCGAGAGACGATTTATCCCCGATTGTACTTAAGCTTAGAAGTACATATTTCCTGACACAATCGTTAAAACGCACACGTGAGGTTTCTCTTTCTCTCTCTCCATCTANCCCCCCCCCTCCCCCCATTCCCTCTCTCTCTCTCTCTCTCTCTCTCTGTCTAACGGACACGGAGATATTCAGTTAGTTTTGCATAGCTATTTACTTTTCCGAGTAAAGCACATGAACAACACTACAGGAAATAATCATTCAACTTGAAACGCTTTACGGTTATTTCCAGCGTAGCTTTTGATGCGAGAATTTAACATATCTATATTTTCCTCAAATTTTATAATTAGCACTATCGTATCTATTTCTACGACATAATACCAAATTACGTCTCAATACAGAGGCCAGCTATACAAACACAAAACGTGGAGCCGGTAAACCCATTTAATTTTTCTCACCATACGTGTTATATAGACACACCAGATGTTCGTATCAATCGATGAGCCACTATTCACTAAACACGAGATGGCAAATAAGGTCTTTGTCGAGAAAAGAACTGAACTTGACCGGTTCTTCCAGCCGAACCTTCAATTCGGGACGTCATTGTGCAGTTTATGAATCGAGCAGTTCTGTTTGCTTCTGTATGCTGTTCTATTTGCCGAAGACAGAGAGAGAGCACCGATAGGGACAAAGCTAACACAGGGAGAAGCGGTGGATACACTGACCTAGCGCGGCTCACATAGTCGCGTATAGTTCTACACTACACCGCCGGTGTGGATAGATTGGCGAATTTAATTCACAGTTTACACTATACAGCGTTCAACGTTCAAAAGCCTCGATTAATATTTCAGCGGATCGCTTCGAAGCGTGAATTAAACTTTCGTATTAGAGATCGCTAAAATGACAAACATTGCGAACTGCGCTACATATCCTGTCAGGGTAAAAATTTGTAATAAAAAATACAGGAATCTCATCAAATCAAGTCTGAAAAGCCGGGATCGAATTAAGCGACGGAACGGTCGGGCGACGAGTGTGAGAACGCCGAGGTGATTTACATTCCGGCCAAATGATCTCGCTTTCGCCACTCGTGACGTGAGCCATTCTTCGTTGTATAATCAGTTTAATGAGAAGACATTCGTGCCACCTTTCCTCAGGCGGCAGCACAAAGAAAAGTGTACCGAGACCCGACACTGATGCTGAGCAAACGCCGACAAATCGTAACGTGTAGCTCGCAATTAAATTAACGATCGTTTTATTAGCCGGGATTGATGACTGGCGCGGGAATTTAACGGAAATAAAAAGAGAATAATCGGATAACCCGATGACGCACCGGCCGACGAAGCACGGATAATAATCGGCGAAACGCGTGCGCAATGCCGAATGAAAATTTGTCCTAGAATATTAATTTTATTAGACATGCGTCGGCAAATGGCCATTGTGAATGCGATTGTGAGGAGAACCTGGCGAAACGTGTAACCTGTAATGAAATTAATGATCGTCCTATTAATGCGTACCGGTGACTCTTGCGGGAATTGAACGACGGCGAAAGATAATCGGATAACGTCACAATGTTAATTAACAAAATGCGGACAATAATTAATGAAATATGCGTTTTCTTGAATGAAGATTTATCCGGCAGAATTTAGTCGGTGGGATGAACGGTAATTAAATTAATGGCCGTTTTATTAACGGGGATTAATGATTTTCGCGGTAAACGGTGATAGAGGCGCGATATAATTCCTCGACCCTGTTATCAATCGCGTTGTCCTGTTTACCGATCTCTCGTGAGTTTGCTTCTTGCCGAAACTAAAAAACGCCGATATCAAGTATCGATGCACGACACCACGTACGATTCCTCGGGCGATTCAAACGTGCTGCGGAGCCTCTTATAAGGAGGAAACATATGCGTATTATCCTCCTTCCTGATACCCAAAATCCCGCGCATTCCAAAGCCAGCAGGTACTAATGAAGTCGTGAGAGGTCGGTCAGGAATAGTAGTGCGGTCGAGCGCGCTTTCAAACAGCAGGAGCGCGAAGAGGGGGGAAGGACCAGGCAGATGATTTAGATTCCACCTAAACGATCTGTCTAAGCCAGCCTGACGGCCTCGTGTTCAGGTCAAGTTCATCGCCGTGCACTTGGTATAATGGATTTAATGAGAAGGTAGCTACCTCCACCCTCTCCGATGTGTCAGAACTTACCCGGTTTTATCGAGTCGAGATAGAGTTAAAGAGAAAGAGAGAAAGAGAGAGAGAGAGAGAGAAGAAGAGGGAGAGCACTGGCACATCCTTCTTCACGCTTCCTGCTCGCAGAACGCACGCTCGACGAAGGGCGCTTAAAATGGTCCTTCTGGGATCAGAAACAATGGACATGCTTCTCGAGAGGATAATGACGGAGAAAATTGTCAGTTTGTCGTGCTAAGGGGGCGTGCATGAGTCCCTAATCACTGTTCTCGCGGCTTGGGTCTTGTTATCATTCGCCAAAGGGTATGTTACCGTGGCCTGGGGCCTTTTTATCCAGTCACTGGCCGTAAACAAACTAACAATACCGTCGAGACGTCTAACTGTTCATTACGTCTTTTGGCAAGATATTCCTCTAGTCATTAAAATGACACGAATCCTTTCGGGGTAGATTATACGTTTTAGAGAGATGACGAAGGCATATTTTAGACGGCCGTAACTTTCAAGCTTCGATCGAAGCTGTACTTTGCAAGTACAGCGGGGTAAAATTTTACGGCTATCAAGCATCGCTTGATAGACAGAATCTCCAGCAGCAACAGCAGCTTATCTGACATGTCCATTTTGCACATAACACGCAGTTACGTCGCAGTCTGTGTATTTTTATTTACCCATCGCACATGTTATTTTAACACGTTGACTGAAAGTTGACTGAGAATGAGAGAACGCGTCAAGTTATATGAATCAACATACAATTTTCGTACAACATTGTATTGACTAATGCGACCCGACGCTTAATCTTCGCATTTGTCATATCGTGAATCGCGACGCTCCACGATACAATCAATAAATTTCGATGAAAAGTCAACGTGTTAAAAGAAACTTGTTTTGTTACTTAATCAAGTTTATCATATTCTCCTAATTCACGTTCCATCATATTTATACACAATATAAAATATCAGTTAATATGTGCGTGAAATCTCCCATTAAAATTAATAAGGATTAACAACAGACTAACGCGTAGACAATTTATATAAATTAGACTTCAATAAGAAATGCACAGTGTTCAATGTATTAACTTGCATTCTTTCTCTATATGCTGTTATATGCCATGAGTAAGCAAGAATGATGAAAATAAATATATCACAAGGAATATTAATGACAGTCAATTCATTATATATAACTATGCTTGCTGACACGCATAGCCGCTAAGGTGTGTGGAAATATTACGGAATCCTCACAAATATTTTGCAATTCGCGTCGGCAAATATGTCGATCTCACAGAGGTTTAAGACGTATTGCACCACATCGTGACACGTGCGTGACAATCCGAATTAGGTATAAAATTTCTCGTGAACCATCCATGAAAAGGAGTGTCAATGGCCGCGATCCTGAGCAACCATCTGACACCGGTAAGTCTGTTTATACGGTGCCGAGCAATTGTTGAACTAATTCTATTCTATAAGCGCCACGCACCCGATTGCGCTTCTTCGCCATGCTAGTAAAATTGATTTCTATCATTTGCGCGATTTATCTTTCGAGCAAGCTTTTTCCTTGTGCAGACGAGAAGTAGTCTAGCGTGTTTTTCCCCAGTAAATAAATTCGCGTCTCATCAATTAACGACTAAATAATCAACGCATAGCCTTCATGAATTGAAATGCAGTACACTTCATTCGGTAATGTATAATTATATTTCCTCGATTAAAATACTGAAAATTAATTTAAATTACGATACTCATATGTATTTAATAAATAGATTTATATTGACAACCAAAATGCGTTGGACAAACATGCGTAAAATTGTCTTTAACGATATGAAGCATTTCTCTGACAACTAAAATTAAAACTGATAACCCGAGAGTATGCGGTATTAATAAATAATAAATTCATATATCATCAAATGAGAATTAATTAATTCGTCAATAACCGATAATGCAAGTATGCCTCCAAATAAAATTATTTTCAATATAATCCGATTAAGTTTTTCCAATATATATAAATTAGCTTCAGTTACCCGCGATGGCGTTTTTCCCCATTAAACAAATTTAATTTAGTTTCCCTGAACACGTTTATATAATGAATAAAATTGATATACTGATACATGAACGCACGTTTTCAGTAAATAAATTCATATTGGTATAACTTGTATATGTGCGTGGACTCGCTCCTCGAATGAATAATATTATCTTCAATAAACTGATCGTGTTCCTCTCCAATAAATAAAATTAATTTTGTCTGGCTGACATTTTTCCAATAAACAAATTTCATTTTAATCTATCGAGGCCCCGGAGGCTCTCTGGTGAATAAAGTAAATACTGATGACTTGAAAGTAAATCTTCAATAAATAAATTTATCCTGATAACCTGATTACACGATATTTGATAATACTTCATGAATAATAAAATGTAAACTGTCAATCCAATGAATCTAATAATAAAATCTAATCATTAAATTAAATTGTTGTATTATCAAGGAAATAGTGTATAGAATGCAAAGTTAAACATTATTGAATGTCCATTTTTAACGACTTGTTATTGTTTCCAAGATTCAATGATCTGGACATACTTCAGTACACTTTAATTCATTTTGAAAAGAAAAAATTGACCTACCAATCGCTTTGTATCAAGTCCAAAAATTGATCTTGTGAATTAAATTAAAAAATAATGAAAATATCTTGATTTAAGCAGAAAAGTAAAGAAGTTAAACTAATTAATCTACTTGTCTGTAGTTATCACTTGTATCAAGTTAATAACATTAACCGTCAGTCAGAACACGATAAATATATGATTCAACGGTGCTAAATAAGCACAACCAGTGAATAATTAGGCAGAAGATTAATATGTAGCTGAGTCCACGCTGTGAAACCGAATCACAAGTTGAACGCCTTCGCAAACATCATGGTTCGACCTGTAACATTTCATTGGAAATCTGTATTTCGTCATTATCAAACTACACAATTACACGAATGATACGGTGCAGATGTACCAAGTAGTTGTAATGTTCAACTCGATAAAAATTAAAGACGCACGTTTGCGACAGAATTCAGCTTGAGATTCGACTTCAAATACATGGCTCGGCTTACCTTACGATCCAGCTTCCAAATAGAACGAACAAATGAATTTACTCACTGGCTATCTCGTCGTCGTCATCCCCGCCTTGTCGTCGTTGCGTTTTCGTCGTCGTCGTCGGCGCTGTCCCTTTCTCTCCTCTCCTCTCTCTCTCTCTCCGCTCTCCCGGAACACTTACACGAATACAAGTCAGTCTGAATAACACGATGAATTATGAACTCGCCGGTGCCAATTAACACGGAATGTCGATCAACCGCCATTTTGCATGCCCGCCACTGGTTTTGCACACGTCACTTGCTTTCTGTCCGCCACTTTGTATTTTCTTACGGCGTTACTTTCACGCGGCTTTCAATGTACTTTATACGGAAACAAATGACGCGACGAGACCGCCCGTTGCCTCGCGCCGAGCGTCGTCTGTAGCTTCCCCGCGCTTTCATGCATCATCGATAAACAAATTAACACGACGAACGATCCGAAGAACGGATCGCCGCGAGATCGTCGTTTCGCGTTCTCTAACGGTCGCCCTCCTACGATCGGGGATACCCGGCGATAGCTTCGCTCTGATGCGCCGAACGAACAACCGCCGTGCCGATAACCCGTATTCGAGCGCATAGCTAATTACTAATCACGTACCTTAATGACCTGACGCACGACCCGATGCTCCCGATAACGCAGCCGATGCGATTCGGACGTGCGAACAATGGGCGCCATAATGCCCTTTTCACTTACGTACGCTTAGGACGCCGTCCCCCTCCCCCTTTCTCTCTCCCCCGCTCGCTCTCGAACACACATTCTAGATTACGCGATGCATACCGGCCGCGTATATCGAAGGACGATATCAAACGTAGTCGTCCACGGTAATTAACGCATTGTCGCGATCAGCCCGGTCGTTGAACCGACGATCCCGAGACACTTGTGCTTACCCGAGCCGCGATTTCAGCGGGAAAGACGCGGGCGAGCCGCGATTTCAGCGGGAAAGACGCGGGCGAGACGCGCGACACCTTGCGATGCATCGGCAAGTGACCGCAGTGACGCGAAGTTATCAGCAGATTCGGTGACGCGCGTTCGGTAGGTTAGCGCGCCATTCAGCCCTCCCTCGTCTTTGTTTCGAGTCGCTCTTCGTTTACACAGCGGCTCCGATCTACGTACGTTCGTCAACAACGCTTCCGCGTCTCGCGCCGCCATGACATCGCGCGCGGAGTCGGTCGCGATGTTCGTCTCGTTGTCGCTCGTCGTGTCGAGCGATTCGCGCGGAGTACTCGCGTTCGGCAAAATATCCGTCGGTCGAGTGAAATTTTCGCCATTTGCGCAAGGTGTTCGTCGTCCCGTTGGCGCCAAGCGGAGCACCGGCTGAGCGACGTAAGCAAGGTTAGATCGCAATTTTGATCGTAACGTTATGTCGCGTTGGCGACATTTTGCGAGCCAACGAACGAATATAGCGACGTGTGATTAATTAGTCGTCGTGACCGCGATTAGCGCGTCATTTGCCGATTATCGCCTAACCTGTGTCGCACGCAGCTTCAAATCTGCGACGCGCTCGTTAACGTGTTCTACTCATTAAGTCGCGCATCACGTCGCGTTATTCGCTCGTTCGATCACGTAGCTGACGTTAACGCTGATAACTCCACGAGTAAGATATTCGAGAACAATATTGGGCGAGATACGGCGAGTTAACTTCTTCGCTGTACTTGTCTTTTATTTTACTTCAAATTGGAGTTGAGATTTATGTGGTACGTAATGCGACTGGATAATAAGGCATAATTATTGTGCATTTTTTACCTTATCTACCCAGTGATAATTTAAAAAATTAATGCACGGTGGGAAATTAACAAAAAAAATCACGACGCCAATAGCTGCTTTATTTTTTAATACAGGTTCATATTTATTAGTAACATATAAATTGAAGCAATTTTTTAAGAGGTAACGAGACGGTACAAGGAAACATAATGATAATAACTTTAATAATAATGACTTTGGATAATTTTAATATATTTATTTCGCAGAAAGTACAAAAGAAAGTACAAATTAAATGAATAATTTTTAAACGTATTACGCTATACAAGCAGGGTGTAACGCTTCTTTCTGAGTTCAACCGAGCGAGAAAGCATCGTAAATATTAACAAACCGAGCGTATGAAGCCTTCTCACGCGACGTCATGAACGTACATGGCGTCTCCACATAAAAACACCGTTGTTTTTCTTTCACGGAACGGTGGCGCAATAGCGCGCTCGTACTGAAATTAAAAATGGAACGATAATGGCATCGGGATCTCATCCGTGATTCATAAATCCATAGATCCATAATCCGCGCGGATCCATAAATTAAGCCGTCCATAAAACATCCATTTAATCCAGCATTAAATCGAGTTTGCTCGTCCGTAATGCTCGCGAGGGCGATCGGGCTAGAAAAGTCGACCCGGTCGAATAGTCAGGTCCACATACGCGTCGCTGGGCCCAAGCCAGTCGGGTCTACATGCGTGCTGTAATAATACGAGGTCGGTGTTGGTGGAGGACCTGCCGCATTGTGCAGCTGCATTCCACGATGCCACGTTTCTTCGACTCTATCCTTCTCCCGCCCCCGTCTGATCCTCGAGCTTTCTCCGATCGCGCGCGCGTTCCCCATATCTTAATTCTCCGCAGCAACATTCGACCTAAGGCGAGGTTTCACGACTATTGTAACGATAAGTCGCCTGTGAATGTTGACTTAGCGACGTCGAACTAATATTTGTCTTAGAGAGTCCGCGAGGCCTTTCCTGACTTGTTCGATATGGAGGCGGGAGGAGGAGGGGAGACGAAATAAAAATGTGAAATTAATGCGTCGATCCGGCGATCTCATGCGATTTGACACGTATCTCTTTTGTGAAATAATTAATTTGAATGTGAAATTTCTTTGATAATTAATAGAAACTTCTTGTGAAGCCTGAGAGATATAACTTTCGACAATATGCCTGAGAGATTAACTTTCGACAATATCATACAAGGTAAATTTTTTTGTGTCGTAGTAGAAAAAACGAGAAATTTTTTGTGAAGACCTGATTGGTTTTCGTATTTTTTATTTGTGCACTCTTGGATGTCGAGAACAGTTTTAGAGAAGAAGGAAATACGTAATCGCGATAGAGTGACTCATCCCTTAGGAGGTAAAGTGAGGGTGAAGGGGCTGAAGAGGAAGGGTCGATGAAAAGCACATGACCCTCCGATGAGATCGCTTAGCTAATTCGGAACTTGGGTAGCGTTCGCGTTGGAATCGATTCCAAACTTTTGTATTCGATACGACAGTCTCTGTAAGAAATCTACATTGATGCATAGTGTTTCTTTTTTTTTGTAACTCTGGTATTTTAATTACGTGAAATTTTTCTATTTTCGAGAGAAATAAATTGTGCATGTTAATTCAGTATTTTCTTTCAAGCGAGCAAGTCACCGTTAACGAAATGCTAATAAGGCAATATGTCATTTTCACGCCACAATTTATTACACAATTTTTGAAGGAAAAATATTTTGCGTAATAAATACAATATTTTTCAAGACCAATTTGATATACGTAACAAAAATTCTTTTATAGAAAAAAATCCATTAAAACTATCAATCTTTCGTCGTTCTATTCTTCGATTTTTTTTTGTTCGAGCTTTATTCGACTTTAATTCGAGCAATTGTATTACTAGCTTAAAATCCTCAGAGGAAGAATCACAACGACGATCGTGTTTCATTCTTAAGAAGGCCCTTAATAACCTTCGCATTTCATCATAAATGACAACCCCTCGAGTTTTGCCATTGTAAAAGAGAACGTGGCGGTTTTAACTAGCAGTCAGACGATTCTCGTTATAAAATAAACAGCATAGCAACGAGCGGCGGCACAGATTACAGTAAAAAGGAGCTTACAGGAAAAATATCAAAAGTATCTATTTTTCCCACTTCATTATTTGTCAAAGAATCGAATCAATTACAAGTCCCAAATACTCAATTAGAATTCTTAATCAATTCGATTAATTTCAATTTGATGTTGTGAATCTTAATAACATTCAATCAATATTATTATTATTATTATTATTGACTATGTTCATATTATTATTTTATTATTATTTTTATTATTATTGACTTTATTAATAATATTTTGTCAAAGATAACTAGCTCGGAAAAGAGAATTGAACTAATTTACACAATTTATTTTCTGAAAATATAAGTATTTCTCTCACACGTAATTATAAAATATTAAAATCACTGGAAAAAAAACATGATATTTCACTTTTTTGTCATCGTTTGAAAAGTTATTCTTATCTTCTTGTCACACACACACACACACACACACTCACACACACACAAGGTGAACAGC
Source organism: Dinoponera quadriceps (assembly GCF_001313825.1). Lineage (NCBI taxonomy): Eukaryota > Metazoa > Arthropoda > Insecta > Hymenoptera > Formicidae > Dinoponera > Dinoponera quadriceps. Next base: position 1,109,264 of record NW_014556754.1, read on the forward strand.
TATTTTTCTAAATAGCACACGAGACTGATCTAACTGTTAAGGCATCCGTCGTTGCACTGTTTACCTTATCTGATAGATCAGGCCGTATGGTGGTCCAGGCAACCCCAATCTGTGGCATCCAGATAACGCGGATCTGCGGTCGGCCGTTGCGGATCGTTACTTTATTCAATTCGCACATCCCTTCCCATCCCTGTCTCTCGCTCAAACCGCGCGATTTAAAAGCAGCTTTCTCGCGAGCTCACGACACGCAACAATGACACCCTCCTTTTTGATTGGCCGCGGTCCCTATAGGCAGCTTATTCACCAGGATATCCAGGATAATGGCTGGTTTCTGGCGAATTCCTTCTTTGAGGACGCGTTTTTTGCAAATATGATTTAGATTAATCGACGGTCGCGCGCGCGACGTGCATTTATTTCGCGCCTGTGCGTATCGAGCTGTTCGCGTTTGTGGCGGGCTTCCGACGGGAATCTCGACGGCATAATGATAAATATTTCAGCGCTCGTTAACGAAGAAGATCGTGACGATAATGAGAATTCTCTCCTAGCTGAAAAGTTAAAGTTACAATGGATACAGTTACGGTTTATAATCGAAGAGTGACGCAGGGAATGTAACGTGAAAAGTGGAGCGATTTCATTCGCGACGGTATTGTCCGAGAGAATTCTACGGCACAATTAATCCATCCCCGTAGACTTTCTACGTTAATTATATTCTTCCGCGGCTGTATGTGAATATATATTTATAGAGAGAGAGAGAGAGAGAGAGAGAGAGAGAAACACACATACACACTTGCTGCATTTTATTTAATAAAGGCGTACATGGCGTGACGCGCGTCCGTCTCGGGGATTTGTAGTTTTGATCGTCGCCCAATCGCGATGTTCGCGGCGAACCCAGGAAAACACTCGACGGCCGCGAGACGGGTGCGGAACGCCAGTCCTTGATCCTTCCCCCGGGTCCTCCTCGGAGATCCGCGACGACATTCTCCCCAGTCGGACCCTACGATTCGATAGCCCCCAGGTATCCCCGCGTGTCTCCCTCGCGGCTCGCCCGTAGTTTTGCATTATCCCCATTACTGCTGATTCACACGTCCTCCTTTGTGGCCTTTGTGAACCGCGACAATGCGCGACGGAGCTCTTCCTCCGCCTAGTCGCTTCTTCTGCCTCGTCCTTTTTTGCGTCACGAAAATACGAACGGCCCGTAAGAGCCAGGCGGATGACAAACGACGGCATACCCCATCGGCTCGATATAATATGCGCCGGTCGAACTTGGTCGAGGATCGCTTTGACCTCGTCCTAGTCGATCCCTTTTCTCTCTTTCTCGCCTTCCCCCACGCTAAGTGTCCCGATGGTCAAGCAAGATGCCTTATACGGTAGCATTAGAAGCGTCGAATAAAGGCATACAGCGGACTTATTCGCGAACAATGTTCAAACGAGTCCGCGATCTGTATTAGAATCGCGCAGTTCGCCGGATCTCCAGCGGTGTCCGCGCAATTCCGTATGCGTAAAAGACTGTGAGAATATACGGTTCATCGGACTTTATAATGAGGACCGTGATGCGTATCGTGTCAATAGGCAAAACAACATTACCATTTCTAGTTGCGCATTAACAAAAGGGGCGATTGTAAGAATTGCTGTCCTGAAAATTAGATCTGCGCGGACAAAGTAGGTGGGAAGAAAGAAATCTCCGTTTAATTCTTATTAAATAACCCGCTCTTACTCGGTTATTATTGGCAACGTCTCGCGATAGATGCGGGCGCAATCGCGGCCTCCGGCGCGAATTATCGCGCGGACAAATCAAATTAATCGAACCGAGCTGCTCGCGAAGAGCCCGTAGTGGTCCACTTCCTCCGTTCGAGCTGGAGTCATATCCTAGCAGGGCTCCAGTCGCGTTCCAATTAAGCCACCTTACGTGAAAGTACCTGGTGATCCGTCGCATTGTGGCCTCTTTGAGGTCGGCCCATCCGTTTTCGGATTCCGCAGCGGGGCAGAGAAGCAGAGTAGAAAGAGGGTGGAGGGGGAGGGGTGGTAGTGCGGGGAGAGGCCCAGCAGGAATAAAAGGTGGCCGAATAACACCAGTGGCCTGCGGTAGACACCCACTGAGAGTTATTAAACGACCTACAATGCTTGTTGCCGCGTCACCCATCTCTACCGGCATCCGTGCGCGCCCCGGCACCTTCAGAAGCCGTAATCAAATTCGTGGGGCGATAATTCGACTCGAGGATGTTGCAATGATAGAGCCGCGAGATCTCCTCCGCCTTTCTCCCGCTGAATGCCGACTCTGCACTTTGTTCGCCGGACCGACCGGCCTTTCTTTGCGCCGTCCTCGTCGTCCATAAGACCTGCCGATCATGCGTGCGGTATGGACCAATCAACAAAGCAATTGACGGGTTTCTCTCTCTCTCTCTCTCTTTCTCTCTTTCTTTCTCCGCTCGCTACTTTGCGAAAAGTTGCCGACTGATGTGCCACATGATTATGGAAATTTACGTCGTTCCAAACGTGAGGAAATCTGTCGGTTGTCCGCAGCTGTTAATATATCAACCGTTACTCCATACTGATTAATATAACGAGAAAAAATCACACATAATTGAAATTAAACGCGGGTTAATTTCCCCCGTGTGATCGCGCGAGAATTTGACTTGCGTGTCGCATTAATGAACCATCCGTCTGTCTACTTAAAGTCCCTACGGCAGAATAAAACCGCCAATTGACAGTTAACGGTAGCTCCTGTGTGATAGCGATTCACGGCAAAATCGCGAGAGACGCTGGCCACGTCGGTAGCCGTTTTTGGCGGCCATATGCCGCGCGCTCTTTTCGGTAGCCCCGGCGTTCATTATCGAGAAGAAAGGCGAGAATAAAGGATGACGAGAAAGAAGGGAGATGCCTTGTGCACCTCCGCTGCTTCTTCTGTCTCGAGAGTCGGTATACCGGGTGTGTACGCACGTATCGTTTGTAGTCGTCGGCCACCTGGGAGCGATCGACCGACCGATCGAGAGATCGAACAATCGTAGCGCACAGTCACGATTGCCTCGAAAGAGCGGCGGAGAACGGAAAAAATGAGAAAATTGAACGCGAGAGAGAGAGAGAGAAAGAAAGAAAGAGAGAGAAAGAGAAAGGAAGGGAGGGAGGTGATGGCGTTGTCGTTATTATCGCGGGTAAGGCCCACAAAACGGGCCGCTTCCATTCGCGCCGGAGAAACGGAACTCCGCCGACGGATTGATCGACTGTTGTTTAACGATACCGGATTATGGACCCGTCGGTCTCGCCGAAATTGGCGGCTTGGGACCACCTGTAACGATCGCGGAACGAATTACGCCACCGTAGAGTAGACGTCTGCCGAAATGTTTCCCAGTGTTGCGTTCGTTTGCGCCGATTTTACGCTGAAGTTAACGTTGATACATCCATCTCAATAGAATATATATAAAAACAAGATATTGTATTACCTGAAAATCGCGCCTTGATATTTTTCTGTTCTGTATATTAGAACATTCCTTCGTGCTATTTGTTGTATATAATTCCGGATCTATTTTCAGATTCAGCATAATAAAGAAAATAATCTCTCTACTTCTCTCTCATCCTCTCTCTCTCTCTCTTTCTTTCTTCGATTCGTAAGGAAGCTGACTCATGTCCTTACTGTAATGACCAATTCAATTTTGACTCGAGGATTTTCTACATCTGCCATCGCAAGAAGTTCTATTCCACGCGATCTCGGTAGTTTATTTTATTTAGAAAGAAAATCGTTTATTTTATTGAGAAAAAGAGAGAGGGGGAGGAGGGGTTTAATGATATCCAATGGAAATTTACGGCACAATCGGCGAGGAGATGTATCTAGGTGAAACAAGCGAGTGTATAGACTTCGTAGTCGGAAGCAATCGATATCTCTATGGTGCTGGCGGATGCAAAGGGGGCTTTCCTGATTAATGAACACAGCAGGCAATCCACCCGCATCCTCCGCGGCTTCTTTCTCGTTTCTGTTTTTTAAACAATCAAACAGTGACTCGGCCTTAGCGCTTCGTAATCGAACCGTAAAACATCGTATCGAGAATAGAACGAAACCGCTTCTCGATCTTGCTGGGTGAATGCCACAGCCTCGAAGAGGCCAAAGAGGCTTGTAAGAAGCTAGCGTGCAAACTATTGCGATGTATTTCATGTATTTTTTGCGATAATGTGATCGGACGGATTAATTAGCTGCTGAATGAATAGAATGTCAGTCATACATCTTGAAATCATTTCCGTTGGAGCGATATCACGCAGTAACATTTTTTTTTGTATAACTCGCTGAGATTGAAAAGGATGTTGCATATAATTTGTAGGCAAATTCAACATTACGTCTTTTCGACACGTGGTTTCTTTTAATAAGAATTCCTCGATTTTTATACAAACTGGCTTTGTTTTCGTGCGACGCAAAAATCGATCCTAAACTCGTCTCATTTCTAAGAGAATAAACAGCAAGCCGAGAGTTTCCTATGCATAATTTTTCATATCCCAACATAACTCGAAGTTTTCACTTGTATACGCGGCAGGTTATCGTGGAATAATAATTGTTCTCGTTTCTTCCCTCGGGAGGGTTTCGGTTTATCGATCACTCGATTGTTTATCACAGGATTTGTCGGTGTTCCCTTCGGTGAAAGGGTTGGTACGAGGAAAAAGAATGAAAAAAAGAAATAATATTTCGCCTGGCGCCCCTTCCGGGTCGTTCCTCTTTTCACCTCCCTTCACTCGATCCTCATTCAGTATCCGGAGCAATGAATCAGAAAAAAGAAACTCAATCGATCGCGGCCGGTCGAAGGAACTCCTGATGTGTCATTGATCGAAATGGAATCATCGGCGTGCGTTTTCTTCGGCGACAACAATACGAGCGCCGGTCGACAAAGGGCTACGGAAAACGCAGGTAACGCCCGTCGCTGTTTCCTCTTCGCGTTTCCGCCATCGGAAGCGATCGGCGAACACTTAGGACCAATGTCGGTTACTGTTTACCACGATTATCTAACTAGATTTACCTCGAGGAACGAACGGTGAATTTTGTTAACACGTAACGGGCTTTGTCAACTTTCATTCTAAATTCTTTCAACGAGAATAAGAAGCAAATTTAGTATGATCAGTGACATTTATTTACACTTATTTACTTATATACTTGGTTATCTTTGTCCTGCTCGTAGCAAAGCATTTTCTTACTGACAGGAGAATATTTTAAGATGATAATTTTCATGACTTCAATAATTAATTAATCCAGTATTATTAAATAAAATATTTCTCAAAAATATTTTGATGATCGTCGGCGTCGTACGCAGCGACAAATGCAGAATTACGAATATAACACACTGCGGGACTAGGAACGTCGATATCGCGATGTTGTATAATCGGAAGGATATTATCCCTATGGGCGCACCAGCACGCTCTCTTTGTCCGTCGTCGTCAGCGCTAATCCATAATGCGCGCACAATATGTCCTTTTCTCCATTTTACGGCTATCGCAGTCGAATTCGAGAATAGAATATGTCCCCGTTCCTTTTTTCTCTCCCTCTCTCTGCGTCGAATTAAATCCTACCTGGAAATCGTTGTCGTCCTTCGGCATCGCGATCCTTTCGTTCGGGATCGCACGGGCGAATTAGCTGGTAATTGTTGTCCTCGGGAAAAAAGGGAGAAAACGAATCATTCCCTTCTCTTGCCTTCTTTCCTGCTACCCTCCCAAGTGTGGAAAATTTATTCATGAGGCAAAACTAAAAAGTGCATATTGTGTCATCCAACTGCCATTTGACGTCATTAATGCGACATTTGTTCGACGTTACATCATTCGTTCGACACAATAGAGAACCTTGAAGAGATGTAGACTATGCGGTTTTGTAAATTTTACATTTTTGATAAATTCATATTTTAACGACTAAATCTATATCTAAACTCTCATACATCTTGAATTATTTAAAATATTTAAATATTGATACCTTTCATACACACACACACACACACACACACAATTATATTTTTAGTCGCGTAGTGGAATTTTTTTCTTTAGAATTTACGGACACTGTAGAATCATGCAATTGTTCGAATTCAGCAATGTTCAAGTCTTGTACAATTTTTTCTCCTGATCTGTTAAAATACATACTATTGATTCTGATAGCGTGTCATTATTTGTGAGAATATATTTTCACACGCCAGAAAGAAAGCAGCATGGATTTGGCGTTGGGAACACATCGGACGACGTAATATTTCCATATTGCGTTAATACCAAATTCATTAACCCGTACTACGCACAGATACACTCAACTTTTGAAACACATCAAGAGATAAAGGGTTTATTCGAGCTCGTATTCGAGGGTGTCCATGATCACCTCTTGCCCCCGCTTATCGCCTCGAGAAAGAGAGAGACAGAAATAGGGAGAAAGAACGACGGGGCACAGGACACTATGCTTTAATTTAGTGTCCATGTGCACGCGGCCTCGGTATAAATATTTTTATTTATCCGAATGACGCCGAGCGCGGAAATAAGCCGGTAATTTACGTCCACGGGCGGGGCGGGTGCCCCGGTGGGAATTTTCGGGCGATTTATGGGATTCCGGCGCGGCGGCGCGCACGGCCACGAAAGTGGAGAATTAAGGAACACATTGTGCACGGTGTCGCCGGTGGCGAGCGAATCATTCGATAAAAACGCGGATTAGGACGCTACGAGGACACCCGCTCCCCCGTCTCACCCGGTCGGCGCGCTCTCGCACCTTCCTCTGTCGTTCGTGCGCCTTAATCTTCGCCCGGACAGCTTCTTTCTCTAATAGGAAAAAACTCCCGTCAGAATAATTGACAAGCCCGAAATAGGAACCAATTACGTCCTGAAAAGTGAACGTCTCTGACAGCGACAGAATGAACGCCAATGGTGTCTTGTAAAATACACGAGATCCTAAACTCGATTTAGGATCGAAAACTCCTTGTAATAGCTCTAAATCACCGAAAGTATCGCGACTTCTCGCTGCGACGAGCACGCGGCCGAGCGCGGCACGCTTATGCCAATTTACATGGCGCGTATTTAAAGGTACGCCTGTTTAAAAATTCCACCGAGTCACTTAAACACGCACACGCATGTACGCACACACGTACGCTCACGCGATATCCAGTTTTATTGTTCGCACGCGCAATTACTTGATGCGGGCGACCGGTCGGTCAGGCCCCGCGTCGCCATGTTGTAATGCTGTTTATTGAGAGGCGTGTTATCTCGGACGCATATACGTAATTAAATTGTTTATACGAGCGATTACAGCGCACGTATAGCTTGTAAATTGCCGGTGCGCACGTGCGATTCTCGACGTTGCGCTTCGGCGTGTGTGCATGTGGACGCGTGGGCGCGACACGGTGTAAATCGCGCGCGCGTACACACGCGTGGTCGAGTGTACACGTGTCGAGTGCGCGACTGCGTCGCTACGTGTTTGCAACATTATGCGACAGTGACGCGCCGCGTTAAATTCGCGTGGATTTCGCTCGTCCGTGCTCGTCGGAAATTTATTTGTCGCGTTTACACGTGCATCCCCATTGTAAACGCGTAATGCAGCCCGCGCCCGCGGGGCTGTATTACGCGTTTCGCCGAGGGGGGAGAGGAGGGAGTGATGATCGGGTTAAGCTCGTGCGCGTTGTGCCCGATGCGCGTGTCGCATTCAGCGAAAATTTATCTATCACCACGCGCCCGTTGTCTGTATTGTTGCTTATTAACGTTCGCGCGTTTGGCGCGTAAACTATCGTCACCCAACTTTCCCCGCGGAAAAAGAACTGAAAATCATTTGTCGCGTTAGGAATTGAACTATCCGGCGGACGGGGAAACAGCTGCAACGTGGCCTCGTCGAGCGGATCTTGTATACGGAAAAAAGAATTAGCTCTCATACATCTAAAATTAGCTCTCACAGGTAAAAGTTTGTTAATTTAGTTAATCTAGCTAATTTTGTCTCTGTAGCTACCTTTCAGCTGCCACAACTAAGAACTAGGTCTGGCAACTAAATTTCAGTTGTATTAACGGCTGATTCCTTTTTTCCGTTCGAGAACTATAATTTATTAACTTAAGGTTTGACATTTTTCTCGAGAACTCATTTGGAGACCCAATAGATTTTCGGTCGCTCCTAATTCAAAAAATATCCGTGTCTCGACGTCATCGTTCGCGAATACAATTTGCTCCAAATTAACTAAAAGAATATCTATAGAGAGAGATAAGGGAAAACAGCGCGAACAGAATCTAGGACATCTTATAACAGAAAAAATCTCATTCGTCCCAATGAGGCCTAAATTCGCCACGGCGATTTATTTAACGTAGACACGTTATTTACGAATACGAAAACCTCGGCGGTCCATTACGTAGGAATCCGTTGAAAAATCCTTTCATCGGAAAACGCAAGCGAGCAACCGACTCTACGATCCTTTCATGACGAAATGTCCGCGAAAATTCGGAATTTTATCCTCTCTCTCTCTCTCTCTCTCTCTCTCTCTCTCTCTCTCATGTCTTCCTCTTTCTCCTCTCGAAACGTCGGGAAAAATAGGGATAGGACAAGCGGCGGCAAGGGGAAAAGAAGGGGGTAGTTGCCCTCGTGCGTGCACACAATGCGCATTTTTCCGGGACGCCGAGAATTCCTTCTCTCCGTTTTCCTCGGCTCGCGCAATTCCCCCTCCCCGCCCTCTTTTCTGCTCCTTTTCTTTCCCCGGCTTTTCCCCGCATCGAACGGAGGTTGCTCGACTTTTCGCGTGCTTTAAAGAAAATTCACGAATTCCCGAGTCGACGAAAGAACTCCTTTGAAAAAGCGGGCGTCGCTCCGACCGAGAAAGAAGAATTAATTTCTCGCTGCTTAAAGGCCCACTTTTACAGGACACTCAAATGTCGTGACTGTTGAGGCATTCGGCTTCCTGAAAGGATCCGATCTTGGCCGTGAAACGGTTGTGTGCTCTCGTATGAATTAATGAATTTAGCCGAGACATAGAAAATTATGCCAGATCCGCCATATTTGCCAGATTATCCAGTATATGAGTACAATTGCGATCAGGAAAGCATAATTTTCATGAAGAATTTTGTTAGTTTTATTAATCGAGTGTGAGTCGCTATGTTTTGCTTAACGAGACGACGGTAAAAATTGAATTGTACGTAATAAAATTCAATAAATTCCGTGATAGAGTGATCTATCATTGAGATTTTTCCGAATGCCGTCTCCGAGCCACGGGATCAATTCGAGACTTCTAATCACGGGGGTGAGCCCTCGTCGTCCTTTTTGTTCCCGATGCAGTCGCAATGCCTCCTAGGGGAAGGCCGCAGGATCGAGACGACGGTTTTCGTGCGACTCGGCGCGTTCTCGGCGCTTTTTTATTAGCTCGCACCTGAATTACTTTCCTCTACTCTCCTCTCTCTCTCTCTCTCTTTCTTTCTCTCTCTTCCTTTTCTCCTGCGCTACGCGACGATTCGGTCGTCGTTCCTGAATGCCTGTGCCCTGTACTCAATAAGGCGCGCGCTTGCCGTTATTCGAAGGGGAGAGGAGCCCTCGGCTCGCCTCTTGTCGGTAATTATTCGCCAAGTGGTAATAAATTGAAAGCCAGGCAGCGATAAGGCGGAGCCGGGAACGCAGCGGCTGCTTTCGGCTGCTCAATGCGACGAGAGAGCGCAGCTTTTTTCCGTTCTAAGGTGTCGCCTTTGGGTAGCGGAAGGTCCCGAGAATCCGCCGAGAAATATTCCTGCCATTTGCGCGTAACCACCGGACTTCCAGTGGGATGAATAAAATCGCGGTTAACTGAAAATGAATAAAATTTCTCATCTCGCACGCCGATATAGCTTAATTAGCCTCTTCGCGTTATTTGTTTCATTTTTCAACTGTCCCGATAATTCGGCAATTTTGTAACCTAAACAGCCGCCGTCAGCAAGATTCATCATCAAAGCGTCTCTCTTCCCCGTTAGATCGTAATTTTAATTATCCGTGAATCACCTTTCGGTTTGCGCTGATCTCTCAATGACACTTATTGACCGGATCGACGGCACTCGTCGCACGTACGAAAAATGTCCGACATTGTAATTCTAATGCTAAGCACACCGGCGCACTAATAGATATCCGCTTGTCACTACTTCGCGTCACGATCCGCCTCCGAAGCTACGTACGGCAGCATTTCGCGGCCGGAGTTTTATATTTCCTCGTCGAACCTATTCGCAGCCGGTCGGTCGCCCGGAAAATTCACGCTTAATCGAATTATCCTGGAGCGGGCACGCGATAAGCTGCGTCCCTGCGCGCGATACTCGCTTGAATGCGCCTAACTAAAGGCGGAGAGGCCGCCGCCACCGCCGCCGCCGATCGAGAGAAATGGTTTTGGCATGCAGATTCGAAGCCAGTCTGTCTCCCTTTCCCTTTCCCCCCTGCCGCTGCCTGCAACCCCCCCGTGCAACCACCACCCATCCCTTTTTGCGACCCTATGCAAGGTGTTTTGTACTCGCATGCGAGCTCGCCCGCACGGAAATCCGCGACGTGTCTCGCCTGTAACACGCGTGGGCGTGTAACGCAACACGCGTGCGAGTGCCCGCCGCGAGTAATATTGCACCGTTGAATTGGTCGGAATATCAGCGTCGGTCTCACTTTTTCGCCCCCACCCCCTCTCTCTCTCTCTCTCTCTCTCTCTCTCTTTTCTTTTTTCTCTCTCGTTTGATCGCGCAGCTTTCCACGGGCGACTTTTTCGGCGTTCGATACACCACGGGCGGCGATATACGCCGCGCGGTCGCGTAAGTTCGTGAGCGCGTTTAATCGAAAAACTGGCCTCGACTAAGAAAAACTCGAATAGTGGAATAGGTTTCAGAGTGCGCGTGAATGAGCGGCCCGAAATGGCTCTCTTCTTCGGCGGCGTGTCGCGCGGACCGCTCGGAAAATAGCTTCCGTTACTCACCGCGCTACGGAAGTTAGCGTCGTGCGGTACGTGACGCGGTGAAGGATCAGGGTGAGAGAACTGAATTCCGCGAAGAGTACCGTGCACCGACGAGCCACGGTCTAGATACGCGTAATCCGCGTCCTAACTAAATAAATGCTTAGGCGGTTAAATACGGCAGGTGCGTCGGTGTGTTCTCGCGGACTCGGCAGGTCGCATTATCGCTCTCCTTTTCCGTCCTTCCTCCCCGCGAGGAGAGCAGCGAGGTGAGTTTGATGTATGGCTTTATAAATGGCGGATTTACATATTTTCCGGCTTTAAACTCGCCCGTCGAAAACTGGCACGTGTGCGGCCTAATCCCCTCGTCGAGCGGCGAGAGCGACCAGGGAGAATCGCAATTATCAATCATTTCCTCGCGCGCTCGCGTTTAATTCCGTTTACCGGGCACAGCGATACTGCGCTGAATGAGATTTCCCGGGGTCGCTGCGAGCTGATTTCCGCCCAACCGGTTCCAACGACGAAATCGTCGAGCGACTTCGCTCCTCCCGGTATAATTAAGCGAATTTCTTAATTGGTTTAACGAGATTAACGGACGTGGTGTCACGGCGGACGGTAGATTTCTCCACGGTTGATTCTCGGCCAAGATATTCGCATTTCGCTTCCGCACACAGCACCCGGTGATTATGGCCGTCGTTCCCATATTGTGAACGCACTTATCAGATTTCACGAAAGTCATCGAGAGTACCAAGCGAATGGCGCATTTTCAGCCGGCTTTACGACGCAATTTTTGCAACAAAACGTTCCATTTGCCCCGCTTGTATCCTCAACGACGTCGACGCCGCGATCCGCCGTCGAGAGCGCCTCGTCGAGAGAGCGGAAACTTCGGTGCTTCCTCGGCGTAACGACCGAGAGAGCTCCCGATCGCGAACGAGCTCTCGCCGAGAGAACGTTCCGATCTTCCGGATCGTTTCCGCGAGTTAACCGCGAGCATCTCCTGTGGCTTGCCATCCGTGACTTGGCACGCAACCGGTTACCATTCACCCCGACGACACACGGATATTCCGCGAGCCTCGGAATTATTGCAGAGAGTAGTAAAGTCACTCGACCGAGAGCATCTTGATCAAAGTCGATTACACGCGATATCACTCACCCGTCCGTCTCACATTATTTTACTTCGAAACTTCGAACAGAAGGCGCCCAAGGCTTGTGTCTCTTCAGAGAGTAAGACACGCACACATGTGATCAACGGAATTATCTGCGACTTTCTAAAATGACCATAGCCGTGCAAAAAGGATCCAAATCCACGAAATTATGATTTTGGAGATTCTGTTACCAATTAATAGTCTATACGTCGTTTCGCGTAAAACAAGAAGATCCAAGTCTTATGGACGCTTAAAATTAATTGAGAAACAGTTTCTATTTTCTACTAATCATGTTCCTTTGAAGATTTTCCAAAATTCAGTGACATAAAAATCGCAACTTTTACCTCGACGAACTTCCCAGCACTCGATATGTTTCATAAGGAAATTTTCGACAGTTACTAAGAAACAAATTCTCCTATTGAGTACGAATGCGAAAATGAAGGTGTAGCAACCTTTCTGCCACTGACGGTGTGTATGTGTACGTGTATGCATCAAGGTGCGTGAAGAAATTCAGGCGAAACCATTTTCGCGGACGGCGGAAAAACGCGCGATTCGCGCGTCGCTTTTATAAACGTCAACGTTCGTGCTCGTGAACGCTTATTTATTTCAAGCGTCGCTCGTACCTCCGTACGAGGTATTATAATAAGATGCGCGCGTTTTCAAATGAAACTACTTCGCTTAAATAATGCGGGGAGGGAAAAGAGAGGAGAGAAGACACGCGAACGTAGCGTACACGCATCGCGCAAACGTAAATCGCTCGCTCGATCGCTCGCGGGCGTTCCACGGCGTTACTGCGCGTCGCGCGCCAAGTAAGACGACCGGGAGGGCACGATTTATGCCCTGTGTAGGTACCAACGATAGGCATAAAAGTCCCCGCGAAACGGCTGATACACAGCGCGTGTATATCGCCGAGTTGGGGATTAGGACGCGCGTGAATGGGAGAAAATGCGAATTGATACGGTCGTTAAGAAGACCCTCCCTTTGAGTCGCTGTATCTGGGCGCGGGAAGACGAGAGATCGCAGAGAGAAAGAGAGAGAGGGAGAAAGAATAGTCCCTTCGCACCGTGGCACCACCACTTCGGTTCTCTCTTGTGCCTCTCGGACGACGATCTTCCGCGATTTATCTCGCGCGTGAGATCCGCGCCCGCTCGCACAGGTGAGCCGATCATTTTCCGTTTATCGCGCAAATTAATACAGCTCAGCCTAATTTCGCTTCACGTATTTCCCCTATAACGCAAATTCGGCTTGTCGGTTTCACCATCCGAGGAATGCGAGAGGGTGCGAATACCATCCTGTGCCTGCTTTAATTCTTTTCTTATTTCTTGTATAATTGATATTAAACATATTTCACGCGAATTAATACACGACTCGGCATAATTTCGCTTTTGCTTTCTCTACGGCACAAATTCGTCGACCTCGGCTCGAAGTTGTCAGTTTTGCTATCCGACGAATTATAGAATGCAAACCTCACCCGTATCCACTTTCATTCTTTCTGTTCTCCATATAACATGACATTAAACGTCACAGTTTGTCCGCTGAATATGCATTCGCGCTATCAGTTCGCGTCAACAGTTGATAACACAAGCGGAAGGATTATTTCAAGAATGACTTCACACGCGCCGATAAAAACCCTCTCATTCTCGCGCGTCCTATTTCCCAGCCGTCTTTCGAAATGTATCCGAACAAATGTTCGCGATGTGATAATACGCAACGCCCGGAGCTTCCTTGGAAAAGCCTTTCACGGCCGGCATTAAACGAAATATACCTTCGGATCTTCTGTCTCCGATCGCGCGCGCCGCTGCATCCGGTAGGGAGAAAAGTCTAAAAAGCGGCCGGTGTCTCGCGAGAGAGGGTGAACGGAGAAGGCAGAGCGGGGAGGGGAGGAAGGAAAAGAGAAAAGGAAACGAACTCGAAGAGCCATTCGACTCGGCCGACTTTATTCTCTCGGTTGGTCTCGGCGGACCGGCATAATGCTTGCGGTGTTCCGCGTTTTCTTGCGAGGCGCGACCATTATGAACGCGTGCGAAACAAAGAAACGGCGTATCTATTATCCTGTCTGAGTGCCGCCGCCGTTGCAGCGTGCGTCGCCCGGCAGGATTAATCCATTCCGTGTCATTATATAATGTAGGCATCGGCGACGCCAACATTACATCCTGCATCGGGCGTTGTGCACTAACTGTGTCTCATTGTCGCGCTCGAACAACGAGCGTTCGGTCTGTGCCCGCTCGCGGGTTGCATTTGCGTTGCCTATCGTTATCGTCATCGTTCACGAAAACGCCACCGAATGTGTGTTACGCATATTGCTTGATCGCGCAATGAGACTCTATCGCCGAGGAATGTGACGAGTTAATGAGCGAATGAGGAAGCGTGAATTGATGACGAGAAATAACGAGGATCCTCGGGTCTCGCATTGAGAAATGACTTTGGTTAGATCTAACTGACTATGGACAACGAGACGCGTTTTGGTTGGAGGAAACAAAACTTCTACTTCCCAAGCATTAAATGTGACCCTTATAACCAAAAATTCGGTTTCTTTCGCGGAAGATAGGAATTAGCTGCTTGTATAATACAACGGAAATTTAGTTACTAGACTTAGTTTTTAGCTGTGTGGGCTAAAAACTAAGTATGGGAACAAAAAGAATTCGCTAAATCAACAAAATTTCGTTTGTATTGTATGGACAGTTAATTTCTATCTGTGGGAATTAGTTTTTAGCTATGGGAGCTAATTCTTTCTTTCCGCGTTCGATAAAAACGCGTTTGATTGTCCGTAGTCAAGTAGACCCAACTAAATTCAGTGTTCAGTGTGAGGTGTCGATTTTGGAGGTTTCTGGTTGGATGCCTCTTCTTCTTCTCTTTTTACCCGGTGGTTAAAGGACGCCCGAGCTCCCTTCCGTGCGCCGATATCTCTCTGGCACTGGACTTGCGATACGATGGACTCGATTGGAGTCTAAATATTAAGTCCTGAAAATTCTCTATGTATGGACCTTTGGAACCCGGGCTTTCCTGCGGTACCTCTCGGAGCTTTTCAAGACCCGATGCATGCGCATTTCACGTAACCGAGGTACAATCGAGAGCAGGCTCGCATCGATTGCCGCGGCGGCACACGTGTCGCGGCAGCGCGCACGTGCGCTACTGCGCGGGTCTGCCGTGCCGATTCACGCCGTTAAACGATGTTTTTCCGCGGAACGCGCAAATACGAGCAAGAAGCGACCCTGAAGAGCGCGGGCATCCTCCCCTTGTTGGGGCTGAAACAAGCCCCGGATCATTAATTACGTTGACGTGCCGTGACCCTTTTTTTCGGCGCCGATTTTCTGGAACTAATGCCCCGGATCGCAGAATCATGCAGATTCGGCCTTTATTGCCGCAGCCGCGGCCGCGCCACGTGACGGATCGTCGCACTTCGAGCGATCTAATCGATATGACACGCCTGATGTCTGCGACTCGAACGGCTCGATGGTAGAGCTTCCGAACAGAAAATGTGGGCGCGATAGATTCGGCAGGCACGGATAGATATGGCCGAACAACGGCTCCGTTTCGAATCTTGCCGAACGAAAAATTGCCTCTTGTATTTTCAGCCGACCAAGAGCGCCCGATCGTTTCGCGGACAATAATAACGAGCTCGCCACGCAACGGAAAATCAGCGATCGCTACGAGGACGTGTATGCGTGCGTGCGTGCGTACACCACGCGTTATCCCCTTACCTGCGACTCGCGCGGCAAGTATATTCGCGCTCCAACACCCAATACATCCGCAAGACGAAGTGGTTCGGACGTGTATGCGCTCTCGCACGCACGTACCAACACACGCACGCGCCTAAACACACTCGCAAAAAGCCAGCAACCATCCCGTCGAGTTACAGACGCGGAGCCTGTTTGCAGGGTTGAGTTGATACAACATTAACAACAAGTCGTTAGATAGATGAGGTACGCACCGGGGTTTGCTGTCGGGAGTGGGAAGGGGGTATGTAGGTGGTGGCTGTGGAGACGCGAGCAGCGGATAACACGGAGGAGGAGGTAGAGGATGACGAGGGGGTGAGGGAGGGAAAGAGGCAGGGAGGCAGGCAGGGGGTTGCGGGTCGTACGGGAGGCGACGCCGAAGCTGTTCGCCTACGCGAAGGGTGGTGGTGGAGCCCGGAGCAATGTGGAAAGGGAGAGAATGCGGTGCAGGAGGAGGAGAAGGAGGAGGAGGAGAAGGTGGAATGACGATGGAGGTGGAAGAGAGAGTGCCACAATGGTCGCCATGGTAACGCCGCTAACGCCGAAAGAGGGAAAGAGAGGACGTGAGGGGAGAGCGCAGGGAGAGAGAGAGAGAGAGAGAGAAGCCTCCGACTCAGGGACTCTATTTCCATAATCTGCCGCTTTGTCGATTCTGAATTATGCGACTACGCTCCTCCCTTCCTCCTCTCCCCCGCCTCCTTTTCCTCGTTCTCCTTCGTTCTCTTTCTCCGTCCCGCGCGCATCGGCTCTCTCGCTCTCTCCTTCTTTCTCTCTTTCCACCCTCGTCCTCTCTCCCGCCCTCCGCAACGGCGACACCGTCTCCGTCGTCCGCCCCTGAACCAAGTATCCGATTATTTGCTCGAAATCGATTTCACGTGTTCGGCCCGCTTTTGCATTTGTACAAGCGCGCCCGTACGACGAACATCAGCTATTGTGCCCGACGTCACGGGCGCTTCGCCCTTCGGGCTCGTCTTCGTCCTCCTGCTCTTCGTCCTCGCCTGCATCCTCGTCTTCGTCTTCATGCTGTCCTCGGCTGCTCGCTCGCCGTTGACGATATCGATTTGGGTTACGTGGCGATCTCTCTAATCGGTATCGAACTTCTTCTCGGACTTCCGCATGACTCCGAGATCGCGAAGATACTCGGGCTTTTGCCCCCTTGGTTGTTCGACTCCTGCGTCCATGCGAAATTGGTAGGATGTAAGTCGAAGTCTCTTGGATTATAGCGAGATTAATGGGAACTGCTGTCTGCACCAATAAATCTTCAATCTTGAGATGATGGTTTTATTACACTTCTGAACCCCCTCAAATATCCAAGTATTTGAATGACATTTTGATTCTACAATCCCTTGCTTCCCATGATTTTATAGCCTCCATTAAAAATTTTTGGTTTCTAAAGCCTCCAAACTTTAAGAGTCGTGAACTTTTAAATGTCTAGTCTTCGGGCGTTGGATGTTGTATTCTCTAAGTTGGGCTGTTGGATTGTTAGGTCTCTGGATTCACAGCTCCTCGTTTCTCTTGCGTTTCTTCGTCTTTGGACTACACTTCAGTCGTACGAATAATAAGATGAAGAAATCGTATGAATCTTTATCGAACGAGTTTATCGATGAGCTTATCACGTGGAGTTCTCCCGTTACGAAACGAAATCAGATAAGGGAATATTCGTCTGGGTTAAAAAACAATAGACGATAGGACAACCATCCACATTCTCCGTTGAAGGAATATCTTTCGTTAGTTACACCCCCTGGAGGCGTCTGTTAATTCTGAGGTAATTAGTTTAACGAGAGGAACGGAAGAGAATTCGATGAAACGCGCACGCTGGAAAGTAGTTCGTTCGAAGAGGACGCTTTTCATCGTCAGTTGAATTTCCAGCAGCTGCTCATTGTTCGGCGTCCATTGTTCTAGTATCTCGAGGGCGGTGCTTCCCTTTGTCTCCACCCTTTGTACCTTTCCGTGGCCGGATCTCTCGCCTCTTCGCGCCAGCGCGAGAGGACGACGATGCTGGTGCGAGATCGAGTGAGAGAATCAGAGAAAAATAGAGAAAGAGGGTGCGATGGTGCGGGGGTGAGCAAGAGTGGGGTACAAACTGCGAGTAAAAAGGATTCCGGAAAGGGTAAGAGACGACTGGTTTCGAATCGGACGGAACGTCACGCTTCTGTAATTTTTTTCCCTTCCATTGTCCTGCCGGAATGTACGATCTTGAAATCGGGACGCGCCGTTTCGTTAATTAAATTCGAAATATAAGTATCGCTCTTAGGATCACGACGATAGGGTCAAGCTCATGCTTGGATTCGGAAATCCGAAAGATTTCATTTGTACCGATCCTAATCGTCATTGATTTATTTGAAAGCGCTGCTATTCATCGCTTTATATCCACGTATCAATCGGACGGTCGCTGATAAAATTAGGAAACTGCTACGTCGTTATCGCGACGCAATCTACCCCGATCGAAATAGCCATCGGACGAGACGTCTCGACTAAATCCCGCTGTTTCTCATCGGGGCGGCGACCCCCGACCTTCTTTCGCGAAAGGCGAAAGCCTTCAGCCCTTCCGCTCGCCGGACGCAGGAAAGAGAGGAAGCACCGCCATCCGTCTTCGTAGAACAAAGTGCGGCGATCCACTTTCGTGGCCGAATGCGAATCCAATGCAAATCCTACGCCGGATCCCGACAATGGGCGACCTAGCGATATGGTAATGTCCTCCCACGTCGATCCTGACGAACACACCAATCCCTTCCACCCATAGCAGGCAGGGCCGCCTGGTGTGCACGGATACACACGTGCTCGAAACATGATGTACACTGTTACCTACACCGATAAGTGTCTGTGCCGCGGAGAAACTCCGTGGTGCAGCTACTGTCAGTACCGTAATAAGGGTGCACATCACCCTGCCGCTGGGATAAGTCGAGTCTCTCTCAATCGCGCACGCACTAATCGGACATGACGGGTCGATCAAAGTTGCTCGTTAGATTGGCTTGAGAGAAATTTGACTAATCTGATTAGTCCGACTGGAATTTACGCAACCGGAACTCACTCAATGAATCGAAGCCTCTTTGACTTTGTTATTGAAAAATTCACAGTCCTGTATAAATCATAACTGGAAGATAACATCTTCAGAAACCTCAACGACCATTCTCGTGATTTGGATATACAAAAGTAAAAAATACGTAGGATTTTCTGTCATTCTGCCGCGATAGAAATAATTTATATGTCGCTAGCAATATGCAGGGCGTCCCGGTATAGGAACAGCTAAATATCTCTATTGATTTTTAAGGATATGAGAAGTGTTTAGAGTATAATTTGAACGGTTTCAAAGGAGGAAAACCGTGGAAAAGAGATTTTTTTACCATCACTTTTTTCGATTTTTTTAACATTCCCATATTTAGTCTCTTAAAACATTTTAATGTTCTTCTTATGTTGTTGGGATCTCTTGTATATGCATTAAATCACTTTTACCCGCACCGAATACGTACTTGATGTTTGAAAGATGGGCCGAGGACCAAATTAATTTCGGAATGGTGTGTCGACTACGCTACTGTCTCCGAAGGAACACGTGCGATATAGATAGACGCGACGACTATCTATAATCGGTGGCGGCGATGTGTGGATCGCCGTCACGAAACCGGCTCGTAGCCGCTCGTAGTTGCTCGTAGTATCTCCGGATGCTGTGTGACTCCGACATAGAGTCCACAGTTCTCTCCCTCTTTCTCCCTTTCTCTCACTTTTTCCCTCTCTCTCTCTCTCTCTCTCTCCTTCTCATCCCCTCGAATATATATTTTTTCGCGACGATATAGGACCGCGCGCTCGCGCGTCCCGTCCTCGTGGGGGTGTAGAGTGAGGAGAGGGTGGAGGGAAGGCCGATACAATGCTGGTCTCTCCCGCGAGTCGACTTTCCTTGATACATCGCCATTGAGCCATTGTCCGCCTCCCAATGCCCGAACGAAGGACTCCGAGGACGAAAAATTCAATTCAGCTTTTAAATTATTCTCCCCTCCTCCTCCTCCCCCCCCCTTC
>NW_014556754.1:1129088-1158459 GCF_001313825.1 Dinoponera quadriceps
CGTCGGTTACGTCGCACTCGTCGTACACTCCGCCCGTCGACGGGGGACGATCTCCCCCTCATAATCGTAACGAGATCCATTCGTTTCCGCGAGTGTAATGAGACGTTCCGGGAGAGTGATGGAAGACGCGTGAGAGAGAAAGAGAGAGGAAGCGTGTTTATTGGCATCCCGCTTTCGAGGTCAGTCTCATAAATTCAACAAATCGATAGATGACACGTTATGAGAACTATGAACACCTGTGCCGTCACGTATTGTTGTATCGGGCAGCAAACTTGAAATATCCGAGAGAATGCAATTACTTCTACGTAAAAAATCACGACAAACAACGTAACAAACACGAACCCACGAACCGATCTGTCTAAGCGGCTGAATTTTTGTAGTCATCCGCAAATTATCAAGCCATCGACGTTACACAATGTGAAGAGTGTTATTATCGTCGCCATCGCCAGACCGTCGCTCTCTGCTCGACGACCGATAAGAGGCCACTAATTAAACACCATTAACGAATCACGATCGCTCACGAGAGTGAATCGCAAGCCGCCGCCGAGTACGATTTGCAATCGCGGAAGGACACCGCGAAGGGGCCGCGATACCACCGGGGTGTTGCGGGCATAAAATGGGGGATGATTAAAATAACGAGACTACGCGGAGGGCGTCCTTCAGAAATCCCCCGGTAGCCGGGGACGCGGAGGAGCCGACCGACGCCGAGGGGTTCGCGGACGGGGGTGACATTGTGCTGAAACAATGTGGCGCCCGACGCCCCTGGTACCTCCCGCGCGACATCAATTGACGCGCCTGCACCCCCCCGAACCACCTCTCCGTCCGCCCTCTTCCCCGTCCATCCCCTCCGTGGATGAAATTCCCGCAGGGGAATCCGGATAGGGACGATGACGAGGATGTCGATGGCCATCTTGCTGACACCGGTGATCCGTGGACCTTGTGATGCAAAGTAGTCTTCGGCTCGAAAACGTAGAAACATCGGATAATTAGTGACTTCCCGCAAAAGTAAGCAGCATCGAATGGACGCGGGATATTAGTATATCGATTCGAATTCGCGCAAGTTTTCGACGCGCTAAAGCGGATGGCCGCGTCTCTCCTCGCTAACAGGAAGAGAGCCTTCCGTCCGTTTTCGCCCTCGTTTCCAGTATTTCGAGTATGATACGCGTCAATCCCCCCCCTCTCCCGTCTATTTCTGGCTTCCTCTTTTCTATCCTCTTTCCCTCCGCCTTCATCTTTCGCTGTCTCCCTCTAGCCACTCTGTTCTTGGTGAGTCCTGCCGAGCACCCCGCTCCATTATGACATTATGTTCGCGGCATTGTCTACCGCTGAATGCCTGAACGTTGGCTACATTGTAGCGGCACATTCAAGCCAACCATACAACACTGCGAACGCTAACTCGTTATCGGCCTGATAGGGAGGACGTGAGGCACCCTTCCCGCTCTACCTAGCAACGACAGCGTCTACCATAGCCGGGGTTCCGCGCGTCGTCGACGCGACAAATTCCGAAAAGGATTCGACGCCTCGGTGGCTTTAAGTTCCGCGCGATCTCGCGTCTCGGCAATTTCCCTCGAATCTTTTTCGAAGAGTTCGTAACCGCACGAAGTTTCATTAAATTGTTATTTAACAAAATCTACGAACTGAGATCTACGAATCCCAGACGCTCGAAATTCGAAGGTGTTCACTGTCGTAACTATCGTAGGGGAAAATAGGGGAGGGGGAAGGGGGCTGAACGTAATTGAATATTATGAAACAGGTTCATTCCGTGAGGGGTGGAGAAGAAAAATAAGGAAAGGCGACGGAAGGTTAGGAGCAAACCGGAAGACAAAGACAGCTTGTTACGTGAAAGAGGACCTTTGTAGATGGGCTTTGTCTTCGCGCTTTATCGTGCGACAATGTCGCCACAATAGCGAGACAATGCCGGCATTACGACGGCTAGCAGGCGGCGAACAGAATAGCGCTTGTCTCTTTTCCTCCTTCTCTCTCTCTCTCTCTCTCTCTCTCTCTCTCTCTCTCTCTCTGTTTCTCTCCTTCCTCTCTGTCTCTCCTCTTTCCCTCTCCCTCTCTTGTTTCTTCTGCCTTCTAGGAACGGGCAGGAATGACGTCGGGCGAAAAAATAGACGTAACAATGGATTTATAATTAGTGGTCTGCGACGCCGTCCGCAGTGTCGCTATTGTCCGCCGTCTTTTCCGGCCGCGACGCGGAGTGCCTACCAAAGTCGATTCGGACGAGACGAATCCCGCCTGCTTTGAACGGCAGAAGTAATTTATGCGGAATTATATGGTGCCTGTAATTTCTTTTGTTCCACTTATTTCTGGACTGCATGCATTATACGCCAGTTAAAGTCAGTCGACTTTTGTACTGAATTCGAGGTAATTCCTTAGCTTGAAACATTCGATCGCGACCTCGGAATTATGAAACTTGAAAATTTTCAGAATTAAATCTTAAAAATACAGCAACCATCCTAGATTAAACAAATGTATGTTTTGAAGTTTGAGAGTTCATCTAGTTTTACGAAAATCTACATCTAGTTTTACGAGCATTTACCATTCTGACCTAACGACCCTTCAAAATTTCAGCTTCTCGAAGTGTTGCATTTTTATTTTTCTTATATCAACGAATTTTTGTTACTTTTGTTGAAACGTTACTTATCGCCATTTTGGCGGAACTTTCAAGTTATTTAAAACTCTACCCTTTAGCTTATGTTTCATGACGAATAACAATAATTTCATTGAAATTAGAAAAATTTCCAGCGATGTCCCGTAGACATTCCTTCCGTCGATCGATTGAACAAACGTGATAAATTATGCCGAAGTGTCCCGGACGATTTTGACCTTGTATTATCCCTGCTTGCAGTATGTATATATGTGCACGTGTACGGCGTGTGTGTACGAGTGGACATAAGTGTACGTAGCGACGATAGTCGATAGAAACTGACGGTGAAATAATCGCGTATTGTTGGCCGCGAAATGAAGACAGTGAACAAGCTTTGTAGCTGGCTTGTAGCTGTGTTGCTCCGTCAATTCGATTTCTTTTCGCGCCGAAATCATGTACCTGTTCCCTACGTTCCCACCTTCGCTGTCCTCCACCCTTGTCGAGCAACGTCGGACAAATCGACCGCCGTAATATCGATCTCTTTCGTCGGCCCCTCGACGATTTGACGTTTGTTGTCGGATGTGTATGTGGTGGAATATAAAGTTTCGTTCTTCACACAATTCGGCGCTGGATCATGTAAACCACCTGAACATTTTTTCAACATAACTTGGACACAGGAATAAAAATGTCCAGCTTGACATTCCTTCCCTTCTGTTCGATTGATAAAGTAAGTCTTCATTTACCTCACTTGAGCGCGCCGCAGCGAGAGGGACTGCGTCAAATCCTCGGGGCTCTTCGAGCTCCCAGAGTTAACGTTATTTCTTTCTATTCTTTCGTATTTATTACGATCTGAGGATTTGAGGGCCTGTGCTCCGTAGAATGGAGATCTCACTGTTGCGGGCCAGGGGAGTGAGGCATGATCTAAAAAAGTCGTAAATCGGCGTAGATAATAGTTGGGACGTGTCGTTGTGCACCGACTACCGCGCACCGAGACCCCACAGGTCCGATCCATTTTCACCCCGTTTCTGACAAGACTACAGACATCTTTACGATCGGAATTTATAACAGATTTATACGCCGTTCCCCTCGCGCGCCCGTCGCGATCTCGTGCGCCGCTTATTATGTAACCGCCCCGGGCAACGATTTATTGGCAGCCCGTGCTGGCCGAGTAAGCAAAGGGATGCGTTGTCGCGTCGGCCCAACGAGAATCACATAAACTCCATTACCATATTGCTTTATATTGGCGTTGTTACGAATGTCTCGTTCGCCTCCGGCATAGCGATTCTCGCGTGGCGAGTATTTCAAATCTGTGCGAGTAACGGATCGCCGGAACATCGCCGGTTAACCGGACTTCGTGGTTCGCAGATTCTAAATACCAAAGATGCAAGATCGGAGATAATAATCGAAACGAGTCGAGTGTAGAGATTTTTGAAACAAGATACCTTGTAGAATCTCAATCCAGAACTTGACAAATATCAGAGTAAGAATTTCGAAGTTTGAAAGTTCCACGTGCCTTCAAGCGGAATCCACTTCGACATCTCGACCGTTCATGTGTTATTCACAATTCTCGCATCGGTAATATTTTTTATATCGGAAACCAAGTATAATTCATTTACGCAACAAGGTAATCACGTTCGCATCGGGCTTTCGGTTTCGACACGGCGCTACTTCCGCCGCCTTTGTCGCGTTATTTACCCCGTTAAAGTCGCGACTATTTGACGGCAGTAGCTTATGTCACTCATGCGCCGCCGATTGTAACCCCCACGACTTACTTTCTCATTCTGTCTCTCTTTCTCCCCCCTCCCCCCTCTCTCTCTCTCCCGTTCGATTTCGAATTACGTTATCGACATTAAACAGCTTTCAACGGATTCGCGACACGCCGTTTCAGTTTGCGCAAATCTCGTGCGCCGTGCAACCACCGCCAACCCCCCTGAGAGGAAGAGCGAAGGAACGAGTTGAGCGGGAAGGAGAGGGGGGGGGTGAGGGGTTGGTAAAAGGGTGTGCGCTTCGAAATCGAGCCAATATTTATGTAACAGAATCGTGTCGCCGCACGAAAAAAGTCTTCTAGGTAAGCAAGGAGAAAAAATCCGCCACGGAGAGAGAAAAAGAGGAAGAGAGAGAAGGAGAGGGAGAGGGGGAGAAAGAGAAAAAAGCGCGCGGTTCCGAAAAGGGCGAAGGGGGGCGAGAGGGAGCAAAGCGTAGACGCATTATGAAAACTACAATGGGAGAGAGAGCCCCATTGAAACTAGTGCAGTTCTGCTCACGCAGAAGGGCGTCGACTACGAGGACGGTGGTGGTGGTGGTGGCGGCGGCACAATACCGCGTTTAAATTAAATTTAAAGTGTCATCCCCCGGTGTCATATAAGACGACCATTGTATCGCCGAAGGCTCGTCGTACCCGTGGGGCGACGGGCGGGGAGAGGGGCCAGGGGGAATGAGGGAAAGAAGGTTCGGCTGTCGAACGTCGAAGAGCTCGATCGGAGGAAGCGCGAGCGATTCGTTACGAGAGCGCGTTAAATGCGTCATAAATTTTTGATGAGAGCGCACGTAGAGGGAGAGCCGCGCGCGGGGTCACAATAGCGGCGATGTCGAGAGAGAGAGAGAGAGAGAGAAAAAATGCACAAAGCCGTAATTAGCATTGATAAATAAACTATATCTCGCGGATTACATCGCCGACGCCGAAATTGCATGCGACACGCGCGCGTGTAAGCGCGTCGAATATACGTCGCGGATTATTATTATTAGCTGCCAGTGTGACCTGAATAAGCCGGGCGATAGTGCTCATTTGCCCCGACATTTATGCCGCCTTAATCGCCGATCGAGACAACTCCTTCGCCTCCGTCGGCTTCGTGGACACGAGCGTAAACGCGGGAGGGGAGGGGACGATCCTCCAAGTAGGGATGGCCTTCAAACCGATACCGAACTCCGCCGAGAGATCGAAGCGGATCTCGGCTGGTGCTCGTCTCGTAGATTGGCGGATCCCGCTGATACCGGATCCGCGTTTCGCCCCGGAGATTTCTGTATACGGGACGACGGTAATTCGTAAAAAAGCGACGTGTTGCACGCGACACGAGTGTTTGACAGGTCGCGCGAGAGGTCGGCGCCATCGCTAGCGGGTATGCGTAACGAGATTATCGGCCGAAGTGGCTGTTTCTCGCGGCGGCCGGCATTCATCCACGATATCGGCCGTAATATACTTCCACCCTCTTAAGCGGCCTACGGTTAAGGACACAAAGCGGCTTACTTACTTACCGCGGCTTCGCTTTTCAACCTGGGAATCTCGAGAGCGCCTACATTCCGGGGATGTCTGTATCGGAATGCGTGCGAGGCCGATGCCTCCACTACGGTGGTCATCTCCGTGGACTCGTTGAATGCGGATTCGCACAGTTGGCTCCCGCGATCACCTCGTTGACTCTCTCAGCTTCGGCTTCAAAGAAACCGGGGAGATATCTCGCGATCGCGCAGACATCCTGCTGAGTTTCTCTTATGTTCTTCTTTCCGCCCGCGGACAATATCCTACGTATTATAAGTCACACTGACAATTCAGAGAGAGAGGGAGATATCGGGTCGAACGCGTCGATTCACCTTCGCGAGAAACTCATAAACACGCGAGACTGACTTACTCCTCGTCGCTTTTTCTCGCCAACTTATCTCGCCGTTACGCGCCCGGAAGATGTAATAAATTGGAGCCGAAGGGAGCGCTTTAAAAGTCCGGGAGACAATGGCGCGTCCGCCTCTCTTTCCCTCTCACGTCTTAGGAGACCCTTTGACATTCTGTAAATTGCATGTAAGGCGACTTCTATCTCGCACAATCTCGCGGAGATCAAAGCCCGTAGCGCCCCGTTGTGATCTTGTAACGTATTTTTCACGCCGTTTCTGCGAAAAGTCCGGAAAAACTTCCGCCTGTGCGCATTCGCGATTGCAGCTACCGCTTTTCAGAGCTCCGGCTTCTCGCCACCTTGAAAACTCGGTAAGCGAGAGAACGTTGTTAAAACTCGAATCTAACATTTCGCTCATTTTTTGCGATTATCCCTCGCAT
Organism: Dinoponera quadriceps; assembly: GCF_001313825.1. Classification (NCBI taxonomy): domain Eukaryota; kingdom Metazoa; phylum Arthropoda; class Insecta; order Hymenoptera; family Formicidae; genus Dinoponera; species Dinoponera quadriceps. Next base: position 1,135,721 of record NW_014556754.1, read on the forward strand.
TCGCGTTTCCTCTCCTTTTCTCCATTTGCCTTTCGTGCCTTTTCGATCATAGATGCCTCCCCCTTTTCCGACGGCCGTGAACTTCGCTCGAGATTTTCTCCGCGGCTGTTGATTCTGAACGCCTTTCACTTGAAATTATACTACAAATATAGGTTATAATCTCTATAAACTTTTATTTATAGATTGCAAAAACAATGGTTGTGACAACAATTTTCCTTTTAAACGATTTCTCTGTTGCGTTGATATCAACCCGCCTTGAAAAATAATCTTTCCAACGTCACAGACGTTGCTAACGCAGATATAAATAGCGGTATTATTTTACACAGAGAACATTATTTTATAGAGAGGATATGTTTATTCCTTCCCACATTTTTAACAGCTTGTCTGAACGACAAGTTCATGACATATTTAAATATAAAAATAATCCAGATGATTTGCCATCGCTTTGGATAAAATATCGATGCATCGTAAGATGTTATCGATATAAAAACGCCGATGTATCGGCACTTACTCATCGATATTTACTCGGCATCGATATTTTCTTTTTTGCGGAACCCTACTCGAAACACAAAATTTCAGTAAACTCAAATATTTTGAGACTGTGAATCAGCGACGCTCTTCTTTCCGTTTTCTTTCGATATTCATCGCGCGGCCATCCCTGTCGCTTCGCTTGTTTCTCCTCTCGCTTGAAAATGATACGCGCACCTGTGACAATAACGCTGCGATGAAAGTGCATCGAACTCCAAGTGCATTTCGATGCACAGCATGAAAAGAAGGCGAGGTGTGGGAGAAAGAGGGCACGAGTAAAAAACAAAAGCTATCGCGGAGAGTGCGAGACACCGCGAGCAACGGCGAACAACACCGGCGGAACGGGAAACCGGCGCGCTGCGGGGGGAGGGGGCAGGATAGGGAAAAACAGACGGCGGGGAAAGTTTTCCAAGAGTAAAAAGAGCGAGTCGCGGCCGGCACTTGTGTCAATTGCCGGGCGCGCTGTTAGCTTAACATTTCCATTGTTCGTGAAAAGGAGCGCGGGTCGAGTGCTATTTGCTTTCAGATGAGGACGGGCGCACTTCTAATTCCACCGAGCACAGCGCCGCGCTGCGTCCCCGTCAATCCCGTATCGAAAGGACTTACGCATTTCCCGTCGATGAAATGCCACGAAGAATTATACACGTTGTCGGAAAAAAGAACACGTAAATCGTCTCGGTAATCGATGACACACGCGAAATTTCGCCACGCAAGCTCGTAAAATGCCCGAACTGTTTTTCCTTCGACCTGAAACTTTCGGGACTTCTAGATAGTAAAACACGTATTGTACTTGTGTTAAAATCGATCTTTATTGAAATTTCTGTGTTCAATTTTTAACTTACCCGTGTGTTTATTTAACATATTTTGCTTTTATTATTTCAATATTTTGCGTCGAGTCGATATTCAACATATATGTGTTAAAATAACACATTTTATGCTTCTCTCAGTGTTTATTAATATATTATGGACATTGATTTTGTGTTAATTTTTGTTACAAATCGATTGTTCTCGTCTTTTAATGCTTGTAGAATATAATAGACATAGTAGATGTCTCTGAAAGTGTTCACTTTTTTCCATTTCTTTTTTTGACATAAAACGCTTTATGGAACATTTAAATCTGTTAATCGATTATGTTAGGTAATGATTTTTCTAATAATATTGATTTCTTTAACTTATCGCAGAACGTGCTTAGAAACAAGCTGACTGGCACTCTTGTTAAATCGTAAATGTTTATATCTGGTTTAGATTATATCGACTCTGTAAGTTAAGCGTATTAATTACTTTTCATATTGTGAAAAAGGGAATAACAATATCTCCCCGTTTACTTAACGAAACAATAATAATAATATTTCTGTTACTTTCGATATTTACCTTGTGTTAAATTAACACAAAATTTGCGTGGGCTGTTTAGGATATATAAAATATATTAAATTTAATACAAAATCTTTTACTGTGCATGAACCTCTTCTCAACTCGGAGTTTCGTCGAGTTTTCCATTTCATCATTATCGGAACTTTCGAATTCGGGCTCTCGACAACGTCGGCGCGCTTTCGACAATTCGGGGATATCCGCGATTTTAATTGCGACCTGCCAAAATCTACGTTTGTCGCGACGAATTCGTCGTCGGTAACGTTTACGGCGATCGATCGACGAGAGGTTACGGCGCTTCGCACGCCGCTTGTCGCGATACTTTGAGATCCATGGCTCCTCCGGATTGGAGGAACCGCTCTTCTTCGGGCCCTTGGAATCGGCGTGGATGATTCCGCCGGTACTCCAGTTGTATCCAGGCTCCTCCGATCTGAAGCACCTGCAGCTACTGTGTTACGTCTCCGACGCACTCGGGACCGATGAATGCAGGCGGCGTAGGAGGGTGTTGGGAACGTAGGAAGGAAGGGCGGTGTGTGCCGCTGGCATGTATGGAAATGAACGAGTACATTCCGCCGAGTTTACACGAATTCGCGGCTCGTGGAGGACCTTTCCTCCCCCTTCCTCGTCTCCCGTCTTGTCCTCCTCCCCTTACATCCTCCTCAACGCGCGTTTTATTCCGGAATTCGGAAGAATTTGTGTCGGATTCCAGGTGGCGATTAGGTGCCTCTTTTTCCGCTTGTTTCCGTTGTCAAACGGGCTTCCGTCTCATTCCCAAGACTTTTCAAACTCTACTTCTTGCATAGACATACACGCGTTCGAGAACGAAATTTCTTGAAAGATCAGATATCACAGCGAAATCTTTAGCTTCTCCTAAAAGAAATTAATTACAAGATAACAGCAAAGGACACATAATAGACGTCCAATATAAAAATACTTAATAAAAAAAATGAACTAAATATGAATTTGTCACACACACAGTACAACATCGCAATTTGGGAAGAAACACACGTAAGACAATTAAATTCACAGTACGTTGATTTCTGTTAATCTCGTTTATTACAACGATTGCTTATTATATCCGCGTTTTAAAACCCCGACTCATTGTAACACGCGTTTCAAGTGCGGGAAGAAAATCGCCTCCTATACGCCGCAGGGAAAACCTCCTCGAGTGGAAAACATTCTTACGTCATTGGCGCGAGTAGGACGAACGCGTGGAATACAATGCAAACGTATACGTATGACAAAACCGAGGGTACGATACGCGTCTCGGGCCCGGAGTTCTATTTGCCGTGTGTGCCTGAACAAATACTGGCCCTGCCACATGCCACGCATCCGGCACATCCGGATACATGCAAAACGCAAACATTTATTATCGCTCGAATTAAAGGGTCCTCTCGCTTAAGGAGTTCGCGAAGTTCTCCGGGCGGAGAGTACCTCTTCGCGCGCGGCTCTCTCTCTCTCTCTCTCTCTCGCATGTACGGGGCCCGGTCTCTTTCGAACCGCAAAAATAGCGGTATAATTGTCCGGATGGGGCGCTCCGCGTTAGGGGTGAAGCTCAGTCCGACGTGTACACTTAGCAAAACATAATGAAGAGGAGACAGATACTTCACTGTACTCTTTTCTGCGGCAAAATTTTCTTACAGCTAGGCACAACGATATTAATACACGGTTAGTGCGCGAAGTAATAATACCGAATGCAATTGCAGAATTTTACAGTTTGCGAGATTGATTTGCAAGAATCGATTTTAAGGATTGAATTTTAAGAAATGTTTAGAAAGAGGAAAAGAGAGAAAGAGATGCATTGTCCAAATTTGTTGGGATAAAATGTCATTTGAAAAAAGGAGAGAGACAACCGAGCTACTCGAATTGGAGCAATTAGTATAAAGTGAGTTCTCCACTCTAAATCGTCGAGTGAATATTCTTATTCGAAATTGAGGAGTAAATCTGATATATTCCGTCACAGGTGCAGATTCACTCTAATCGATTGACACATCCCACTCGTATGGTGTCAGAATCCACTGTAAAGCTTCAGTGATATATTCACTCTTACGATTCTGATTCTGATGGAATAGTTTAGAGTAAAAATTCACATCATTATCGAATCTTACTTTCCTTGATTTTCTTTGTTTTCATTCCGCTTGATCTCGTTATATTTCTTCGTTCGTTCTTCGCGTCTGCAATTTCCCGTCGTTCCGCGAGAAAATCCAACGTCCGCGTCGTTTGTCCCCTAATTCCATTAACTACGTTACTATTCCATCGAGACCCGCCGCGGTGTTTTGAGTTAACTTGCGCGCGACGTTCGCCGCGTTCGCCGTTGTCCGATACGCGTAATTGTTCGCGAGGTTACGAGCCGCGCGATGACAAGCCCGACGATATATCGCTCATCCACCCTTCCGCGCCGCCGTCATCCATTACGGAGCACTCGGCTTCACCCTCGCCCACTCACCGCAAGGAGGTTCAACATCGGTCCCGCGTTTTACGGATGACAGCGTGCACGCGTTGCAACTCGTCGTCGCGACGACGCAACGCAACGCGATCGCACTAATGGGTCCCGGAAAGTCAGCCAACGCCACGTGCCCGAGTAGCCCGTGCCTCGACTTTACTTAAAGGATTAAGAGACTGGCTGCGAATAATTATGATCCTTCACGTCTCTTCGTTCGAACGAAACCTGCGAGACCTTCGTGCGCTGAAATCACTTTTTCGCGAAAAGAAACAGATGAATCTCGAAATTCGTATTCTTTCGTGTTCTTCATTTCCCCGAATTTTTATCCGGACTTTCTGCTTTAAGTTTCCAGTTATAGCGCTGGATGCCGTATTTTTAATAATGGGGGGGGGGGATAAATTTAGTATTTAGTTATTAAACAGAATTACGTACCTATGTATTTATTATTTAAATTTACTTTAAACATCCGTTCTTCCGGCAAGCGTTTACATTTCAGCGTCCTCAATTCGCAAACGTTTTTTTCCCTCCCGCCTGGATTCCGCGTTTCGAGCTTCCGATCGATTTCGGCCGGCGCTACTCTTATTATTCCTAATTCCGTGGGACGGATCTAAATTCAATTGGCGCGAACAAATGATATCTATTTCATTGACGGCCGAATGAATAGCAATCGACGTCGAAATAGGGAATGCAATACGATATCATGGGCATAGTTGTGCCGCGGCGTGATTCATGATGCGCACAGAAAGAGATCCGCGATAGGACCGCGAGCATTCAGATGATTACGATCCGCACCCACGCGCGCTGCAACGCGCCGCACCCGTATTACACGTGCGTTCTAATCGGAATACGTATATTATACAATAAACCGGAATAAGGACATTAGACACGTGCGCGCGAACACCGACGGAACGCGCGCGGATACCTCGCGTTACAATTTACATGCCAGCAGCCGTGAAGAATACGCGATGTCTTTATAGACCCGCGAGGTGTGTGAAAGCGCCGAGATAGATACAGACCTGAGCCCCACTACGAAGCCGAATTACAATGCGACTTTCCGGGAAATTTTTTAGGTGCCTAGAAAAGGGAAAAGTTTATTTTTCGCGATTTTTTTCCGATAGATTAATATTCGCCAGGGATATCGTTGAATATCGTTAGCGAGGACGAGGGAGAAGTGGTGAGTGAAAACTCCGCTTGTCAAAATCCAACTGCTAATGAAATTGCTAATGAACGTACGTTTAATTTGCGTGAAATTTCTCGTTTTGGAAAACACGACGCTCGCGCGCGCGGACAGACGTTGGCGCGGGGTAACTTGCGAGATTAATTAGTGAAATGAGACGAACGCACGATGTTGTTATTCCCAAGTCGTGACGGTATGCGAAGAGATTAATACGACGCGTAATTACGAGCGGCCGTGTCGGAAGCGAGGAGATTGAAAAACTAGCGTGCACACGCGTATCCGACCACGCGGCTCTCGCCGCGAATTAGAACGCCAAAACTCCACGGAAGAGACAACGGCCGTCTGGTGTGTTCGCGAATTAGCATTCCCCACACCCCACCACAGTTGGGACGGTATATCATATGTCGGACAATGGCCAGATAATGCCATTACGTCCCCGTTAACAGCCATAATATCGAACGACAACGATGCCAACAGCTACGTCGGCTACGTCAAATGATAAATGTCGCCGTTGAAGTGGAATGGCACACTCTTGCGTTGGGGTGAGGAAATGGGACGGAGAATATTGGCCCGTGACTAGTCTCTCAGGCACCCCCCGCCTCACAGCCAACCATGTTTCATAACTCCCGATGATAAAAACCGTTCGGTGTTAAAAAAAAAAACAATCTAAGGTCTCGGATGTACGAAACTGATGAAGAAGTTTCGAAGAGGAAATAGAGATGAAGGAGCTCCAATTAGAATGATTAAGATTGAAACCGCGAAATTTTTACGTATTTGAGAGGAACGGAAAATTTCGGGGTGAGTCGTGAGAGCATCGGGGCAATTCTTGGAAAATTTCCGATCGAACCCCGGAATCCTAAGAATCCGAGATCGTCGCGAGGTCTGGTAATCCGATGATCCCGATACTGCGCTCGTTCTGATGCGTGACGGAAAGAATGACGGAAAGTCAGGAAGACAGGGGGTGAGACCGTGGCGCGCCGTAGATGACAGAGGGAGGGAAAATAAATGCGAGCCAGTGGAGCGGACTAAATGCCACTAAACGGGGGAAACTGGGATAAAAACATACGTTTCCGCTTTTCTCCCATAATACATCATAAATGCGCGAAAACCGGTCCCCATTGTGCGGGCCATTGTGCGAGTATAACGAATGGTTCCGTGATTCTTGGGAACTTCGGACGATTATCGTTCCGCACTGTTTTGACTCGGCGATTTTTTATGGCCCTATCTCTACCTCAACCCGGCCCGGGTTATTCCTTGCCGCTCGCGTGGGAAGGACACGGAGGATGGACGAGGTCCTGAATGAACCACTGATGTTGGAACGTCCTGGCGAGTCACCATTGTCGTTCATGTTTATAAACGCGAAAAGAAATCTATCGAACAACCTAGTGACACCTCCTTTGGGAGAGAAACGGCGATCAATGACGTGCACGCTTGTAAGATTATTCCGAAGCTTAGAAAGTCCGAAAGTTTCTCGAAAAATCCTCGGCCGCGAAATCGACCGGGCGGATTTAACCCTAGCCGCGCTCACCCCCGGCGCAGAGACAAAGGTCCTCGATATTGGGGTCATCGAGAGTGGAGGGTTCGTTTAACGCAATTCGCCGCCCGTAAGGAGGTCGAAGTGGATGCCCGGGAAAGAGAGAGAAAGAGAGAGAGAGAGAGGAAGGAGGGAAAAGGAGAACACGCGAAAAATCGTCCACCGTGTCTAAAAGCCACCCCCTCTCTGCGGAGTCTATCCCCCGTGTCGAAGACAGGGTGGCGCGTGCTGCCGCGGAGCCACCGCCCCGTAATGTGTATATTATGTTAACAAATAAGTGGTCGCGGTAATAAAAGCCCGCCATGCTACGACGACCACCCCTTTTCTCTTCTCTCCAAGCCCCCCTCGCCCCTCCGAAGCTCCTCTTCGCTCGCGCGCGTATAATGTATGCGCGGGATGTCTTGAACAATATTCTCGCGACTCCCGGCTGACATATAATGGCGCGTATAAATAATAACGTCTCCGCGCTCGGCACCCCTCAGCTACTCCCTCTCCCCCCCGCAATCCTCTATTCATCTCCACCCTTCTCGCCAGGGCCGGCGCCTGCATACGAGACACCCTATACCCAGCTCCGCCGCATACATTGTTGAAACTGTAAGCCAAGCTGTATCTGCGTCGTTAACGTTTCCGCCTGCGGTTTTCGTGCAATTCCGGCGCGTTAAAATTTCCCTCGCTCGGCTATTTTGTAATTTTTCTTATTTACCGTCGATCACCCTCGCGAGATTGATTATTCGATACCTCCTTTAGGATTTTCCGTATAATCGATACACTTTGTAATTTTTTCCTTCACTCGGCTCACTTTCGAATAACAACGGATACAAATGTCACGGAGGCTTTTTGAGAACGCATCCCGCCCGTCTATATACGGTGTCCGTCCTACTTGTCCCTTGAAATTGAGTGGAAGGGCGGCAAGACGTCGCGCAGAGGAGAAGGAAAGGAGGGGAGGAACTGAAGAAAGGTCGGTAGGAGGGGAGGGGAATAACGGGGTGCAGAACGAGAGCAGTGGGGTGGGTGGCTGCGAGACTGAAATATGTACAAACTTGCGGCTCCTTGTTATGAGCGGTGATAAATTACACCGGCAGAAAGAGAGCCGTCGGGGGATGGGGGCGAGGTTGGAGAGATAGAAGGATGAGAGCGGGGCGAGAAGGAGGGGGAAGCGCTATTATAAGTATCGCGGATATAGCGATTTCGGCGTGCACGCCGCCGCGAAGGGGATCCACTATGTCGCGTGTTTCGGTAATTTTTCACGGGCGCCGTGTATCTCGTCGGGAAATATCCGCCAATTGGAGTCGCCGGAGGAGAGACGTTGAATTGCATTAATGTAAATATTGGGAGAGCGGGCTGTCGATTTGAAAAATATGAAATATCGGCCGCGAAGGTTCGAGTTCGGAAAATCGTATCGGCTTTAAAAATAGAAATGACGAAATACACGAAAGTCTAAATACCGTCCCGATTCACCGAGTATCCTTTCAGGTGATGTTCAAACTTTTGTTCGTGTCCTTATCATTTCATTTATTATTAAGTATCTCTGTATGAGAAATAATTCTAGCCCTAGAGAAACAAAATTCCAAGTCAAACGATCCCATTTGATGTTATATGATGAGAGAGAGAGAGAGGGGACGAATCCTTACGATGTTTGGGTAACATTAGGGCGAGCCTAAGTGAATGTGTTTCTGATCTTGACCTTAAGCTTCATTAACTTCATGGTGTGTCCGCCCCCGGTGCAAGGATATGATTTAAGATGCGATTCGGTCAAGCGAATAGGATTCAGTCGGGGATTCAGCCGCGCGGACGCGGCATGATCGTGCGGATCGCCGGCGCGACCATGAAGAGAGAGAATGATGACTGGAGGGAAAATCGACGCGTCGGATCTCTCCCGCTTGATGAAGAATTCGGCGCAGTCGAGGGCAGGTGCGGATCGAAAGACTCGATGAATCGATTTAGGCCTGAATTGATGTAATCAACGGCGCGTAAGAGGTGGGAATCGCTCGCTCTTCGCTTATTAGATCGGTACTTACGTGTGAAACACCGCGCTGGGACAGTTCCGAATTGGCGGGACGCGAAGTGTCAAGTTGCAAAATTGTTTCGCATTAATCCTTTAAAAACGGGAGCTGCAAATGAGCGATTTAGTAATCAGATCGGCTAATCTAGATCAAGAAAAATCAAGTGAAATATCACTGCAAAAAAAAGAGTCGTCGACTGTCTCTCAATGTAAGACAATTGTGTGTCGCATTTTACTAATTAATTGTACACACGCGAGTCGCGGGAACTCTTGAAAATTCTGTGTTGCCAATAAACGACTCTCGGTTAGACGTGCAAATTTACCTAAAGTTAAATCGGTTAAATCGATACTTCGTGTTGCTCGTCTCGCGATGAACGCTCCTTAATTTCCGCGAGTCATCTCTCATAATTCCTAAACGGCAACATCTTTCCTCTAATTACTTGCGCGCGAGTGTCATTGTACTTTTCTATTTCCTCTCGCTCTCGCTCTTACCGCCCCAGCAGCCGAACCGTGAACGGCTGAATAGCGAATCATACGTCGGCAATGCATCTGGGAATTTCGCCCAACACCATGGAATGTCGGAAATGACTCTCTCAGCTAGAAATTGGACACTCTCGATGCACAACGATAATGCGCCAACTCGGGGACATCTCTCGCCGGAGAAAGCCAAGATCGCGAGGTTGCCAGTGAGAACGTTCGAATGAGGATGGATGCATCGCAACGAAGACCTCGCTCCCACGTGGCGTTGATGAATAATACAGGGTGACCGGGATAAGACGCAACCCTTGTTCATGTAAAAATATTTTAATTTCCGAGACACAGAACGCACATATAACGCAACTCAATATATACGCACGCGCTACCGAATTCTAAAAAAATTCTAAGAAAGTTGATTTATTCTCTAATAATTCGAATTGTTTTCCTGGAAAAAATAAATATAATCATGAATTAAGGATGCCGAAAACGTAAAAGTTATACATTAACATGTTAACTGGCACATTGATTTTTGTTGATTATTTTCATGCTCAACTAAAGTTTAAATTGTATATATTTGTTAATTCGTTTCATTGACTATATATTTAATTCGTTGTATTCAATTGGGGGGTTACATTTTATATGTAAATTAATGAGACGCAGCAATATTATAAAGCCGGTCACACCGGTGATCCTCCCCGTGACATCAAACGATTTTATTCATTGGAAAAAAGTGCCCCGTATAAATGAAACACTAACCGTTAATAGGTTAACAGGCCGACAATAGGAAAAGTCTACCTTGACAATCAAACGTGATGCAACGTTTCTTTATTTATCGGGGGGTTCTAAAACGGAGTGTCGATGCGAACGACTCGGGTATGTTCCATGAATACACCCTAAGCCGAATCGATCCGACGTGAGTATCGATTAGTGTATCGATGCCGCTCGGTCTCTCACGGCAGCCTCGTCAGGTACTCACAATGGCCGGAGCTAATGACTATCGGAGACAAGGGTGACATCGTCCGTCCGTCCGAAACTCCCCATCTGTTTCAGTTACTAAATCTTCCCATGCCTGTACGCGCGGCCTAATCGATTACGGTGTGTACGGGGCGAGAGAGTATCGAGAACGGTAGTCGAGTCACCCTCCCGGGGTATCTTGTCTGGTTTAGCGACTCTTCCTGCTTCCGATGAAAATATTTTACCAGGGTGAGAGCAGGGAGGGGGAACGACGCGCAAACAGTAGGAGAATCGCCGTAATTGTCATCCAATGCGAATCCCGATATTTTTTTCGAACATTTTTAATCATTCTAACAAAGTCCTAATACAAAGCTGTAACAAGTAACGAAATCTCGAAATTAATTAACACTCGGGACAAGCTCAATTGAAACAGAAGCTCCTCTGACACGTTGACTGACAAGCTGAATTTATGTAAAAATCCCACCAGATCCAAATTCTCAACGTAATGTATTAATGATATTTTGTTGTTTTCTTTATTCAATATTATTCTAAACTCATAAAATCATCTCTAATCCGAGTAAAAGCGTCACCCACAAACAGGTGGTAGAGCCGCTGCTAAAGCTCGCAGTCACCTGAATTAGATGACGTAACGATCACCATCATATTAACGCAGTTAAAAGGTGAATAATTTAACGAACCGAACAACAATTCAACGAATTATTCCCACATCTGTACAAATCATTACCACGAGCCACTGTTCGGCAAATCCCGAACAAAGAAGTCTGCTCTGCTTTAACTGTGCACCACCAAATGCTCTGTGTACCAACAAACGTTTATTATATTAAAAAGACGAGACACACACGCGCACATACACACAGGGAGAAAGAAAAAGAGGGTAGAGGTCATACGGAAGGGAAAAGAAGAGAGGAGGAGTGCCAAGAGAGAGGCGGGAGGGGGAGAATCGTGCAGCGGTGTCTTGAACCGTCGGACAACGGCTCTCGTAATAAGAATAGATGGCTTCTCTCGATTCCTGAATGGCCGACTATTAGCAACGAGCCGTGCTGGCGACAATGAGGCCCGACAAACTGATAAATTACGGCACGGGTGTACCCGCCGCTGCACCGGCCGCAGGTAAATAGAATTAATCACACTATAGAGGGTACACACCGAGCGACCGGTGCCGGGCTGGCAGCAGCCCCCTCGCATCGGCATCGGCATCGGCCGCGCGGCATCGAAGGCGGCTGCGCTCGCAAAAGGCTACCGGCCAATATAACAACGTGACTGTACGGTTTTCACGGCCCGTCATTCTTTTCCCTCGGATCCTCCCGCGCCCGCCCCCTCCGCCCCGCTGGCCCCGCGTTCGTTCGTTCGTTTTAGAGAGGGTGAACGGCGTTGACAGCGCAGCGTTGCATTCTCCTCATTGGTCGTCGGCTCTCTAATGAAGTTACCTTGTTGTTGTGTGCTGCCTATGCGCGCCGCGCATCCTCTGATATCGGTGAAATTAATGGAAATTGCATATAGGATTTCTGTGACAGGTGTGAATAAAAAAGAATACGTACACCGCCTCGTACGCGCGCGCGTTCTTTCTCTCTCTCTCTTTCTCTCTTTCTCTGTGGAAGTTGAATTAGGAAATCTTACCTTATGAGTCGATGTAATGGGCGAGGACATCGTTACGCGGTCGTCAAATGGAGATTTTTGCCGAGGACGATCGTTGTACGTCGCGCTGAAAATCATCCGGTTAAGTCCTTCAGATGGGGTGGTTATCGTCTTCGTGAAATTTTGTTAATTTCTAGATTGGCTTCTCAGTTGAAGTCACTGTGTGACAGCGGGCCCATCACCGTTGAATCTTCTCGTCGATAGATCCATCAGCTCGACTTGATCGGTTAATTATCGCGGACGGCTGAACAAACTCTCGTAGCCAGGCGAATGGCTTATCGAGGGCACGGAGAAACGCGTCTCAACGGGTCGAATGTTAAAATTTTTATTAACCTAGCTTTCTCCATTCCTCCGTGGTTTCCTATCGGAAAAAGGGGGATTGCGGGACTCTGAATGGAATAAAATAATGTATCTCGCGCGTCGCGGCGGGGATAACAATTTATTAGAGATTGTGGGGACAACATCAATTTGTTGGAGTCTCAGTGTCGCCCTTCTTCGCGCGGGTCACCCTCAGGTAGACGCGGGTAATTCACGGTCATTCGCGAGTCTACGGGGCAACGGTATCCATCACTTTCGATTCGATTTCGTGCGATTAGCCACGGCGCGTCGTCTAGGAAAAGGTGGCGCGGAGGGCTGGCGGTAGCAGCTTCCGTCGGGACTTTTGGATTCATGACGCTTTTTTTCGACGACGGGTGTTCTCCGATCTCGAGCCGCGTCAAAAGGGAATAGACGGAAAAACATGATCAACGCGCGGAGAGGAGATGGATAGGAGCGATCACGAGCGCAGCCACCGCGAATTGCGCCGGATTCTATCGATGATCGATCGACTGTTGAGTACTTCCACCTCTGCTTGTGAAATGTGAACGGACGCCGAATTGAGTGGAATTATCAGCCTTGTGGCTGTTGACCTATTGCAGATACCCGATCACATGGAGTATTTATTACGGAATGACTACAATGTTCAGACATTTTGACGGAGACAGCTGGGAAACCCTTGGCTATTGACTTATTACAGATGTCTTATCACAGATATCTTCGCATAGGGTAGTATTGATTTATCATCGAGTATTTATCGAACGAAACGACACTTTCGTTCAGCCATTTTCGCCGAAAATAACTGGAACCGTATTGAAGTCCAACGGACTCCTGATCAAATGCGCAGCGCGCGTTCTATCCAATGTAAATCTAACGCAATCAAGGCTGGGCTTCCTGCATTAAGAAATTGCGGACCGACCGTCGAAAGTCCCGAAATTTCCCGCACAAGACGTCCCTATGAAACAAAAAGGGCGCGGGATTTCTCATGACGCTTGGCTATCGGCTTTGACCCTTTCCCTCTCCGCCATGTTAGCTCGACCTCTCCGTTCACCAAGAAGCGCGGCTTTCCTCATCCGCCTCCTCTTTTTCCCAGTCGTTCCTCCCGCTGTTCCCTTTCTCTCCTCGTAGTCATTCCACCTCCAAGCACAAGCTCTCCCTCCCATCCTCTCTCTCTCTCTCTCTCTCTCTCCGTCACCTCCCTCTCTCCTCCTACTCTCTCGCTCGCTCTCTCTCTCTCTCTCTCGCCGGTTTTCCTCCCCTTCCTCGTCCTCCGTGCTTCCTCCCTTTCTCGAGGAAGCCGACGTCTTTTTCTTCCCCGGGGCTGCTTTATAAGACGACAAAAGAACATCACGGCGGAGTCAAGATGGCGGGATCCCGGCGCGGTCTCTCGTAACCCACCCCTCCTCCCCTCGCCTGCCCTGTCCCACCGCCTCCCACGCTATTGTTGCCGTGAGCAGGAGAGACAAAATGAACCCGATTGTTAGTGCCGGGCGGCATCATAATGAACGCCCATTCACCGGGAGACACCAAATGAGCTCCCGCGTCTTGTCCCGCGGCTTTGTCCGCGATACTTTTAATTCTCCGCTGGTCCTTTGTCTTCCACGCGGAGGCACCCGCTATCTCCTTTTCCCCGGCTGTTCCACCCGCCGCCCGGCCGCGCTCTCTTTTTCCCTCCTCGTATATCCGCCTCGTGTCCCTCCTTGGTGATTTCGCCTCGTCGCGGAAAACGCGAAAAAGCCTCTCCCAATAGAGCCGCACCGGTATTTATTGTTCGCGCTGCCTTTCCGAAAGGGAGGCAAAGACGGTCACGGCTCGCCGGCCGGTTTGTTTGAATCAAACGACGGCCGTCGCGATCGACTCGAATTCGACGAGATGACGGTCGCGAGACGCCTCGGCTGTTCGACCGATCGTGACAGCTCGGCAGGAGCGGGGGACGCTAATGGGAAAGTCGATTTTTCACTTCGATCCGTCCGTGTGCCACTTTGCACGCTTCGCACGGATAAAGTGCACCCTCCAATCTGGCGAATCGCCGGTCATAACATTGTAGTCTTATTGGGATTCCGCCGGCGATTCGAGGCCGCAAATTCAGCCGGCCACCTATTTATCTATTTGCCCACTCGGCGCAAATCGCCGGCACGCACCTTGCCGGCCGGCCGCGCTCGGAGCCGCGTACGATTCTTCGCGGGGAACACACGGGAGCGTGTGCAGTGTGTTCTTCGTCATGGGCAGGACGAAAGGAGAAGGAAAATATTATTGCTCGATCCGCTCGTCATGCATAAATGCATCGATCGCGCTCTCGCGTTTCCTCTCGGCTCGCTCTCGTCGCTTCTTGGCGGCTGAGCAAACAACGATATCCATAATATTAGAGTCACAAGCAACGGGTTATTAACTACGCGCTCGTATACGCTTTTCTCTCTCTCTCTCTGTCTCATCCCCTGTGTCTCTTTGCCCTCCTCCTCCCTCTTTCTCCGTCCAACTCTCATGCAGCCTTTTCCGCGTTTGCAGTTCGCGACACGTGCGAGGCGATCAACTTCCTCGGATGTCACCCATCTAAATCCTTCAAACGGTGAATTTGGAATCTTCCGTCAACAGCCGTTCATTACGCCGAATCTGAGATACTGTTTCACGAGACCGTTTCAGAATACGCAATTTTAGATCGAGGCAAATTGCCGGGTAAGTTGAGTCCAAGCGTTTTTTGATATCATAATCGATATTCCGCAGTCGGTCAATTATTCACTCATCCGTGATGACAGCCGGAAACAACGGAGACTTTGTGGAAATTACGTCTTCATTACGTAATCTCGCGTTGTCGGTACCTTTGGTGATTTTGTGACGATCGGTAACAGACACACGTGCGCGCGCGCACACACAACGCACACTATGACTCAATCTTCCCGGAGGAAGCGCATGACAAACCTGACGCTGTCACGTGCAAGAATCACTTGCCGTTCAGCTCCTTACGCTCGTTGGGCGGTCGGAGACGTTCTTCCTTTCTTTCTCACGTACCGAGCCAATGGTGGAGACCGAAACTAACAGCCCGCTCGAATAATCTCTCGCTAGAGACAAAAAAACTACCCTTTGCGGGCCCCTCGAGTGGAAACGATTCCTATTATTTGCGCGTCTCTCTCTCTCTCTCTCTCTGCCAGCTCCTATTATTCGTTTAAAATTACAGTCTTTGAGAAGCGGCTGGCTTTAAGGCCATCGGCTGCAAAGCCGGCGATCGTGTTTTGGAGCGACAGGCTGCTCCATAAATTGAACGCTTTTTAAATTGTAAGATTAAAAGACATTCACAAAAACATAGTTTTAATTTAAAAAAATTTTTTTTTTAATTTTACTATGTCTCAACAATATCGTTTTGCTTTCAATGTGGAAAAGTTTTAGCCTTCCACCGAATTATGGGTCAGACAGACTTGTTGAATTGTATTTGAAGAGCTGTGGCGAAGAGAAATACGTGATCTATGAGTTCTCTACACTTCTGAAGAATCGTTAAAAAGTCGCTCTATCCGTTAGACATGTAGATCTGATAAGCTAATTAATGCGTGTCTGGGAGCTATTTGAATTTAACACAAGGCCAGTTACACCCATAGTGCGCGGTCGGTGTATAATTTGACGCTACTAGTGAATTGACTTTTTTTACTGAAAATTTGTCTATGAACGTAAGTAAGCATTGTGATGACGTATTTTTTTGAAAATAATAAATAATTATAAATAAATAATGGTAATAATATGTATGTTACAGATATCAGAATCAAATGGCGTGTAACCTAAGCGAGCATATCTTGCAAAGCATGATATTAAACAATTTGTTATTTTTTTAAACATTCATGTTACTATTTCGCAAGTGAAAAATTAACTATATTCGATACTTTCGCAAGAAAAATATTTTTTCCCCATAAAAACATCTATTTTTCGACGCTTCAAAATATCTTCTTTTCAGTGATTAAAAGAAAATTTGTTTTTCGAACGCGCGAGTAGTCATATTTTTTTCTCTTCGAACTATGATTAAACTGCATCGTTTTACAGTCGCGGATCAAAATAACAAAAAGTAAAGGAATTATGATATTTTTAGTAAAACACCAACATCGCGAGACTGCCTAAATTCGGATTTTTTTATATAATAACTTAAATAGTAACTTATATAATAACTTAAACTTTTTATATAATAACTTAAAATTTAATTTTCTATAGATGCATAATCAAACGTTAAAGTAGAAGAATTACACTTTATCCAAAAATTTGTTCAACCTCTTTTCTTTCACATTTTTTCAGTCATGGAATTTAGAAAATTGCAGAGGGTCAATGGCCCTGTTTGCGATGCGAGCGACTTTTCGGAAGTGTGTGGTCGAAGGGTTAAGCTAATAATGACAATGGCCGCGAAGCAAAATCAAATTTAATAGAAGAACGTAAATGTTACACTTACGCGGCAATTTTTTATGAGAATTAAGTATATCAACTGAATAACACACTGAAAAGATGTCCGACTCCCTCAACGCGCTTATTCTCATTCACCTGTGAAAGGGAACGAAATCGGTCCCTTTTTACAAAGAAACACGCGAGACACTGCGAACGTATAAATGGCGGTGGCAGGATGCGAACGCCGGAAGATCGGCGGGCGGTTCTGCACAACGAAATTTTTCCCTTTTCAGCCCATCCCTTTTCGACATAAAGGGCGGTATTTTGTAAACCTCGCGGGAGACTATCAGGTCGCGTTTTGTCCACGGCTGGTTTATTCGTGCGTGCACGAGATCGGCCGATTCGCGGCGAGAGATTTACGATCCGCGGGAAGGTCTCATAATAAGACAGTAGGGGAATTTCTGACGCGAGAGTTTTTCCGCCGCATCTGCCGGCGCGCGGTGACGCCATTTTTCTCCCTTTTCTCTGTGAAGATTGCTCAATGGACCGGCCGGCCGGCCGGTGGTCAATTTGTTTGAATGGACAATGACAGTCCCGGGCGCTGACAATAGCCGCTGTCAGCCGCATAAATCGGCTACGGCGAGAGATGCCGAAGACGGCGCGCAACAAACATGTCGGCGGGAAAGCGACGCCGCGCTCGATTCAACCCCTCAATCGCTAACGTGAAGTGATCAATTAACCCGGGACTATCGCGCTTTTCTTCAGTTATGCACATTCTCGTAAACCGCACAGAAGGGAAAATATTTTACAGCACGGCCGTGTCGAAAACCTTTGACATTTCAAACTCGGAATTGAAATATCATCTTTAACTCGCCTTACGTTTCATCCACGCAAGCACGAAAGATTCATTTCGATCATTTTGGAAAAAAAGAAAACATACATCGAGATTTCGGAGATTGATTAAAAATTTTCTACCCTGAGAAAGAAACAGCTGATATTCGTGGCATAATTGTACAGTAAAGTAATTATAATCGGAGAAACGTTTCAGTATAAATGCTATTCTAGTATTAGAAATGATAACCCTGTATGCGCATTGTTATTATTATATATATACTTTGTCACCTTATTATAAAAACGAAAAATCTGCTTTCTTTCTTTTGCGTTTGTTCACTTTGTGCGAAACGGGCACAGATTGCGATAGACATTCCAAACTGAACGCTGAGACAAATCTATCTAGGGTTCATAGATGCAAGCATTTAAATAAGAAATCAATTCGCTGTAACGAAACGTTAAACGCGCGCCAATTTCGGCATAAACCCATTTCACGCCGATCGCGCACTTCGGCGTAGGAAAAATTATGATGCGGAATCAATCAGCGTACGCGCACGGAACATTACACCGGCGCACACGCCGGAAAATATTTTCGCAACGGTCGAAAACGCCGGTGCGATTTGTGCCGCTCGGATTGTCTGCGTTTTTTGAATCGCCGGCTCAGCGAGCGCGCGTGAAACGTTTTTCGGTAATCAAGCGCGGAAAATGCGGCTGCTCGGCCCGCTCATTCTCGTTCGTTGAACGACGGCGTTCATTGTCATGCGGACGGATAATGAAATTCAATTAATATAACGAGCCAATTAAGCGCGTCGACACACTGACACGGTGGTCTGGCATGCGAGAAGAAAAAAGGGAATTCCCCCGTTGCACATGCCGACACGGTGTGGTGTACATGTGTCGCTTTAATTCAGCGCGATTCGCAAATGTAGAAAATTCACCGCGCCTCAAATCGAGTAATTAATCCGCCGGCAAATTTCCCTTCTGTTTGCGAAAACTTTGGTTTGCTGCGTGATAATGGCCTTGCAAATAACAACGCTGATAATAATGATAACGATGGAAAAAATCCGGCATTAATAAAATAAACGGAACAATGCGACGATCGAACTCTTTTCGCTAATCTAAAGTGATTTTGCTCTAGTCAATTATTGACGAAATATACTTAATATTAACGTTTTCTCTCTCGTCGCAAAAATGTGTATAATATTTACATTTGTTTATGGATAAATCGTGAAATCGAATGTTTGATGTTATCACGATTGATTAATTGGGAGTAACGTTAACGAATTGATATTAAATCATTATAGAAGTAAACGCAAATTAATAACAAACACAGTATATGTGTTGTAAATCTTGTATCATTGAGATGGTTTAGTTTTTTAACTAAGTTGCCATCTTTAAGGAAGCTTTCAAGCTCGATGCTCCGACTGATCGGTAACCGGTAAATTCTCTGCCAACAAAATAATCTTCCGTTTATGAAAGCGCAAAAAATATTCTGTCCTCATAAATATCTTTCTCTTGTTTCAATAATATTAAATATTAATTTAATGCATTAAATTAGCTTCATTTGGAATCGACTCAAGTTCATTGCAGGACACTGCAATATGTGCATTACCGTACGTCGAGCTAATTCGTTTGCTATACGCTGATGTACGTGTATCGTTTATCGGTAAGGACGAAACCTTTCGATACGTCTGGCGAGAAAAATATAAATTCCCAAATTATCAATAGAAATATGCGATTAAGAATATGTTACCATCATTGTAATAATTTCTTAACAAGTTAATAATTATCCGAATTTTCATCTGTTTCTCCTTAAAATTCGATTTGCCTTTCACGAGACGGAACATGCTCGAAACGCGATGCGAATATCCTAAGTTTCCCGCAGGCACGATAAATAATTAATCGATGAAGCAAAATCGAAATAAAGCACGGGAAAAATGACGTAGAAAAGAAGAAGAAATTCACCGACTAACGCAAAGGAGGGATGAATCGCCGTTCTCCTACAAGAGTGGGTGGCCAATGTTTCGAAAGGACGAAGGACCGGCCGGTGGCTGGACAATAGGCACAAACAGGATTCAAGGATTTCGATGGCACCGTTCCGCGTACGGCGGATCCGAATTGGATCCGTATTAGCCACAAAAGCACAAAGGCTAGCAAATCCGAGTCCATCCCTGTGTATCATTGGTCGTCAGAACCGAGTTAAGATGCAGTATTGCTCGCACTATATAAAGTACCGAAAAAGGCGTAGAAAACTTATTATTGGTGACGATTACCTGTCTCGATATGAACCGTTGTTTACTTCTTAGTATCACGAACTATCGTCGTAGAAATTGACAGTTTTTACGCGTTTTGTAACAGTTTATTTTATTTTCAAAACGAGGATCAAATACGATAAAATAATGTATGATATTAATTTATTATGATATATACAAGACATTAATTACTAAATAACGCAGGGATACTCTTAAGTATCCTTCGCCAATTGGAGGCCACGTGACTTCAGAAACAACGCGATATTCATGTTTTTTTTTCCCCCCCGAATCAAACACTTGAACTAGCGAATGCTTGTTTCGTATTGGACAATTTTCCATTTTACAATCGAATCGCAATGGATAAACGTCTCAAAGTGATCGTAAAAATCACGTAACGCGTTGAAGAGTGCGACGAGTCGCGACATGCAAGCATAGAAATTCATAGTGGGCGCAAACGACTGACTAGTAATTCCTAAACGCCTCGGCCGTATCAGATAGCGACTCTAATGTTCCCACACGGTATCTGCCGATTCGCTTCATTTCCGCGACGAAACGTGTACGAGGCGTTTATGCGCGCCGCTAGTTTCTCGGCTTCGATATACAGCACTTTATCTGTATCGCACTATCATTCTCCCTTGGAAGAGAGAGAGAAAAGTTAAAGGTGCGAAGTGAGAAGCGGGGACAGAAAGAAAAAATGTTATCGTGAAGATTGTCTACACTGATTTATCTTTATCTTGAAATATTTGTCACCCTGACCGTATTATTCGTTATATTTATCAGGTGCATTTGCATATATTTATTTATAAAGCGCGACGGAAAGTATTGGACGATTTATTCGTATCATTGTTGTGCAACAATCTCATTTTGATAAATATCTCATTTTCATAAATATTATTTCAGAGACGGACTTGAAAATAAGACTTCTTGATAAACATGTATCTTAAAGCTCTTCTCGAGTGAGACTGCTGAGTCATTCAAACCCGAAGCATTTCTTTTCACTCATTCATAGTGAGTCCTTCACTCCGAATCATCGAGGGAATATTTTTATTTGGGATTGAAGAGTGAATCTGAAGTATTCCACCGTCAGAGGTGCAAATTCTTTATATAATGCAAGTTATTTTTAATCTTGCAAAAGCTCGATTTCCACGTAAGATTATTTGACGGACAAACAGGTGTAGAAATTAGCGGACACGCTTAACAAACATGCTTTTTCGAAGCGACACGTCCGATATTTGGGTAAAATTAGCAGAAAGTATAACGTAATTAATGACACTTTGGAAAATCGAGTATGTTTCGATGTTTATTCATTAGGGCAAGAGGCGGTTCTCGGATTTCGGGAAGAAATATCGCCACGTGTACGTCCTGCACGTTTATTATTGCCGACTATCCTCCGTAATATAATTGCGCCGCACCTCCGCGTAATATTGTATTCTCGTGCGAGTACGGAGCAGTTTGGATCTCGGAAGGCAGGGCTGATAGCGATCGCAATAACGAGAACTCCGCAAGCAATTACCTATGTCTGCCGCAGATTGCAACGGCACGACTGATTCTTATATTAAACGCACGCCATTATCGTAACTCGGGCTCTTGCGAGGATAACCGGAAACGGAGCTGCCGAGTTCATTTGCGCATGCCGTGTTCGATAACCCGAGCATGTTGCGACGATTAAAAGTCCCGTTAAAAGACGCTTTGAGAGGATAATTGTCAAAATTCTGCAGTTCCTATTTATATTTACATTCCCGGAGTGATTCCGGGAATGTTACGTTATTCTTACCGATTGTGCGTCGAAACTTTCTTGTAGATTATAATTGCAACATTTTACGAAAATTATATTCTTCATGCGTTACGGTAGGAAGCTCCTTTACAAATTGTTTTATTATCCCTACAAATAAAAGAAAGAGAGAGAGAGAGAGAGTTTTGTCCTCAAAGTCAATCACATGTGGGATGATACGATAACCACGGAAGAGACAATTTTTGCAGGGGCACCGAACTCTCTCCGGATATAATACAATAATACGGAATTGTCCTTTTTTTCCCTCGGTCGCGGAAAAGGAAAGTTCTTCCGATAACGCCGCTGGCTTACCGCGCCGGTAAAAGAACGCGTTATTCCCGGGGAAGAATGAAAGACGCGAATTCGAATGAGAATTGCCTGAGAAGATTCGCCGCGGAAGTGACTCGTTGTGTAAATTCGTGGTTGCAAGCGATAGGATAACCGATATAGAAAATTGCACAATTCATAAAGAATTAATACAATTGGGACAATTGTGGCGAGAAAGCGATCGCGAAGACCGCGTTTGAAATATTTCGGATGGTATGTGGAAAATGTCGAAAAATCGTGTCATTTAGGATTTAGTTAACACAGTCATAGTAAGGTGTTAGAAATCTAATGACTTCTATCAACTTATCACATACAGATATATCCAGTTTTCTTTCTTATTTGTACAGGATACAGGTATACTTGTACAGGTACGTGTTTGAATTTTTTAGATAATACAGATAAAAGTGTGTGCACACAAGTGCATCATTATATACTTAAGGACCTTTTTATTTTAACTTTTTTTTGAAACATTTTATCTAATCTAAATTTCGAATGAAATTGTTTCTTCGCTCATTGACATGTGGTAGATTTAAAGTGCGTTACAATAAAAATTTCCTACAACAAGGTCTCTAACGTTACGCAAAAAAGAGTAAGGATAAGTAAAAAATTGTTATATAAAATTAATATAAATAATTAAGAATATACATATATTTATATATATAAATATGTGCACGCACGCACGCGTGCGTGTGTGTATGTGTGTGTGTATACACATATGCATATATATATATATATATATATATATATATAT
>NW_014556754.1:1158547-1172731 GCF_001313825.1 Dinoponera quadriceps
TATATATATATATATATATACATACACATATTTGCTTTCAATATAATTAGAGTACTTTTTTCTCGATGTGATTCGGAACACAACTGATAGCCTAATAAAAGAACTTGATTTCTGGGAATTAATTAAAAACAAATTCACTGAACCATCGACTGCGGCTTCAAACTGCATCGAGGATGAAACTACTTAAATCATATTGAAACAAACTTACAACTCACGCGATCGTTGAAGATACTTTATCGAATTCTCTTTCTGATATACTTACGTCGAAGTCAAATAATTGCTCTATCTTTTATGGTCTTCTTTATGAGAAGACAGAACGAGAAGTCGCTCGGCTCGTTTATTTTTCCCATGAATTCTCGATAAAGTTTTTCTTATCGACACTTCCGCCAGTCCACGATTATATCGGGTAATGTTACGTCGACGATATTGGCGAGTTCTGGAATTGAAGGACAAGGCATATGAAATTCATCCCACGTTTTCGTTGCGCTTGCATGAAATCGAGGAGATGGTAATAGGAAGGAGAAGAAAATAATTGCGCGCACGCATTCGTGCTTTTACGTGAATTTACTGTCGGCAATAAAATAAATTGCGCGCGCCGTTAACACGACCGTGAAATAACAGACAGTCAAATTAACTCGGCACTTCCGAAAGCTCCGTTTAATCTAACTGAAACTATCCGCGCACATATTTGCTCTTTAATATACGTACATTGTTTCGCGACGTAATAATGTATCGTTCGTTTCTCGTCGCGATACATCATTACATTAATTAACCACGAACGCGAAATGAGAATGTTACATTGTCACGTTTACTTCGTTAATTAAGATGCGAATGGATAAAATGAAGGAGAAACAAACGGCAACGAAGAAGTCGAAGAGTCTCCGCCGCATAGTGGCATGAGAGAGAGAGAGAGAGAGAGAGAGAGTCACTATTACTTTCGCTCATAGACAGAGAAAGCATTATCAAGGCCGGCCTCGCTGTGTGTCACGCAATATTACGGCTCGAGTTCGGCACGAGAATCAACTGGAAAGGGTCGATCGAGTCGATAATTGGAAAAAGGGCCGTTGTCACAGACAGCCATTCGCGCGTGTATACAGGGTCAGACCGATAAAGGGCTTATTCGCGCCCTTCGCGAAAAACTCGACCGTCACAATAGCCGAGTTTATAAACGCATACGTTCGATCGGATGAGCGCGAAAGGTGTCGAAAATTAAAAACTAAAATAGGCATTAACTTATAAAAAGAAAACCGGGAGCTGAGGTAGAGGTGAATAAAAGCCTGGGATTGCGTAAAATACGACGCACGCATACAAATTTATTATAAATATTTAAAAAAGACAAACATACACTCATTTCTTACTAATAAAAAAGATCCAATAACGGAGATTCAATAAGCAACCTAACTCAATTTGAAAGATGAATATACGAAATATAGAGAGGAGAGGCTTTCCCTGGGAAAATTTCAACAAATTTGATGAAAACCGCGTTAATAACACCGAATATAAACGAAGATTATCCCTAAGTGTGCCGAGAAATAATAAAATACCGAATCATCTAAATCAAAAGATCGAGCGCGACTTATATTGTTAGTGCAAGGCAAATGTAAACTGGAGCAAACAAATGTTCATTTTTTTGCCTCGACGCTTTGCTACTTTGAGGATCACGAAGTGCGTAAAAGGTGACCGTAAGGTTGGGGGAGGAGAGTTGGTTCGAGGGTCGGTTGGCAGGAACTCGATATTGCTGCTTGTATACCCGAGGCAACGGGGCTCATATCGAGCCACGACAATGTCCCCCGTAATGCCGACAGTCCGCCATTGTCCTCTATTGCCCGGAGTGGATATCTTTGTCGAGTCGCGTGCAGAGTCCGGCAATTTCGCGCCCGGCTCTTTAAAGGATCGCACGGCCGTTTTCTCTCGCTGCAAGCCATCGCATTCCCATGCCTCCTTAATCGAGACATCCGTTACCTCGACGTTTGACTAGATCGTAGATCAATCAAATCCTTTTTTGCACAGATCTTTCGTACAATCATTGTTTTACTTCCTCGTTGAATTCTTAGCACCCCTTCGTACATATGAATCATTCGGTAATGAAACATAATCAACTTAATAAAAAATAAGCCAAAACGCCACCACCGTATATCTATCTACCGTGTATCTACTATCTTCCCTTATCATCTCCGTTATTTGACGATTATAGAAGATTACGTCTTGTGATAATAGATTGAGCGTTCTATTCCGTTATTTGACGATTATAGAAGATTACGTCTTGTGATAATAGATTGAGCGTTCCATTCATTTCTTTCTTTAGTGGCCACCATAAACATCTTGAATTCATCATGATAACATTCTCGAAATGTCATGGTATTATCAGACTGTCAAAATGTATACATTCGCCTTCCTATTCTTCCTCCTATTACTGCTTTCTCAATTTCATGTACACTAAAACAAATTGCTACGTTCAAGTAAATATTTATTATAGAGTATTAGAATAGTTTATTTTATTTCGATTAAGTCAATGTTATTTGAATGCGGCACTTTATCCTCCCCGATCAATATTTACGTGAACATGGTTAATTTTCATTCGGTGTAAGTATGACAAGAATAGGATAACGGGACACAATTTTCACGCCCTGTTCTTTAACGTCCAAGCATACCGACGTCACCGACACTACGCTAACCATATAATTGAATTCGCCCCCTTTATTGCCGGTGGGAATCAGTCCTCACGAAATTGCCAACGCGAATATCGCAGAGATCGTGTCACGGGACACGTCCGTCGCGAGATATTCCGACAAGTAAACAACATCTCGAGCCGTTCATTTCCCGAAGGTAACATGGAAGCTCGTCGTAGGTGGTCTCGGTGGATGCTCGCGGCGCTCGTCCTCACCACCGGCGCGGCCTCGCAGGATCGTCGTCCTGATGTCGTAAGAATGGCTCCTCGGATCGTTAGTGCGCGGCCTCGTCCGTCATGAAAGCGTTCATATGTCGAATCAGCGATCGGCCGACACGCGCGAGTCCATTCCTCACAATTAGCGTCGATTCACGGGCGTGCACGGGTTCGCCACCCACACGCACGCACACCCGGCGCAGCCGCTCCCCGGCCGGCCCGCGCGGATAATTATTTTCCGATTATTATTAATAGTACGGCGACGTCGGGAGACGCTGAGACGCGGTGGTACAATCGCGGGGGTATCTATCGCGTGACAGGACTCTCTTTCTCTCTCTTTCTCCCACTCCCCGAGGTCGTTCCCGGCGGGGCTCGATGTCCCGACTCCTTTATGCTCGGCCGGGCATTCGTACGCGATACACCCCGATGTATAATGGACGTTTTGAGTGATTCCCGCGCGATGCACCGCGTCACGTTCGCACGATATTCCGGAGTGAATGCGCCGGTCCCCGGCGTACCTTTCTTATACTCTTTCATTGACTTGCGCTAATTAAGATAAACGAGGCCGAGCCGAAAGTGAGTGTCTTCTCCTCCTCCTCCACGTTCATCCGTCCACTCATCGTTCGTTCTCCCAGTGTCTTCAGGACGAATGACGGAAGGTCAGTTCTCCCGCTGCCTCGACGAAGCCCCGGAAGGTGGAGAGAAACGAGAGAAGAGCGAAGAGAGGTTTCGCCGTGCGAAACATCAAAGGACACTTACAAGCGCGCTTGGTCAAACAGCGAGCGAAGATTAGTATACGTGCGTCGCCGTGGGGGGTGGTTCACCCCCGCGAGCCCTCGCTGACGTATTCCAGTCACACGCGAGTCCGACCAACCCCACCATCCGCGCGCCCGCCACCCTTTTTCCGCGCGATATATTCACGGTATGTAACCCGAACGGGACTCTATAAAATACTACCCTTCTATTCCCCCTCCCCGGCCGCCGTCCGCCCATCCTCTCGCTCTCTCTCTCTCTCTCTCTCTCTCTTTCCAGCCGCGCGACCTCCTCGCGATTTTGTTCGGCCGAATAACTTATTGTGCGCGCTCTATTTTGATATGTCGAGGGCCGCGCTCTGAATACCGAATGCCGGTATAGATTCGTCCAAACAAAACGGAATTCGATTTTCGCCCGGCCGCCGGAGAAACGATACACACACACACACACATATATATAGGGAAAGAGAGAGAGAGAGAGAGAGACAGAGAGAGAGAGAAAGAGGGGAAGAAAGAGAGAGAGAGAGAGAGAGAGAGAGAGAGAGAGAGAGACAATCGAGTCTCGTTTACGACGAGATTTATGACGCAATCCCACCACGTGGAAACTCCTTGACGCCCGCGCACACACAGAGTGTCCCGCGGCACAGCGGAAGTTCCCCGCGGAATCAATTCCTCGACTGTGATCTCGGAGAGATATTATCCGGACCTTCTGGAGTGTAAACTGGGAAGTACCGATGTCCGGACGTGTAAACCTAAACCTGGGCATTTTCATTGTTTCGATGTCTTTAAATACGAATATTTGAACTTTCAACGTGGAATATTATATTAAGATACTCGTAGTTAAAGATCAAAATCGGAAAAATACCCAGGTTCAGGCACGTGTCGGTACTTTGATCTTCCGTAGATTCACCAAACGAGAATCGGATTTATAAAAATTATAAGGGATTCTCTTTAATAAACAATGAAACAATTTAAACTCACGATTTTTCTTGTCTAAGGTAGAGGTAATTTTCATTATCGTTCCTGCATTTTTGAGCAATTTGACGAATTCGCCGTCCCGAAGAATATCTCAATTTCATCAAGCGATATTACCGTAGAGGGTTCTGTTCTCCTTCTCGTTCTCTCTCAAAAAGTGCAACTCTCGATTACATTAACGGCATTAAGTATCAAGATGGACGCATCAGTCTGAATGCAGGCTGCAGACGCGTAAAAGGCCAACAAAAGTCCACGGCGCGTTGCGATTAACTGAAACAACCGGCACGACAATAGAGTAATCAGCGAGCTTTTCGACGCCACACCGTCGCTTACTCTCGACTACCCCCTGCCGTCTTCGCCCCTCTCGGCTTCTACCAACCCCTTCCTCGCGAAGCGCGTTTGTTGTCGCTTCAGCAATCACTACTGATCATGTCCTGCTCTGTCATACGTATTGTTTTTGCGTCATCGCGATTTCTGCGCCGCGTAATCGAATGGAATTTACGTCGCTAAGAATAACGGCAGAATTTTTTACTCACATTTCGAAACAAACAAATGTACCGCTCGATATCAGCGATTGACGTCCTTATTTCCCCCTTCCCCTCTCCTCAACAATTGATCCCGGAGGCGAGTACGATACAGTATTCTCCGAGGCTTGAAAGAGAGCCAGTACGCACTAGGCGAATGATAAAATTTCACACACACGCCTATCAGACGGATGTCGCCAATTAATAGGGGTTGCAGCGTAAGCGAAGGCGATCTTAAGATGCCAACGGAAAGTCAAGGAGCCGAATTGTTTCATTGATGAGCGAGCATTCAGGGTCACAGTAGGCGGGAAACAAGAAGGGTGGAGGAGGAGGTACATTAGATGTTACGGCGTTTACGCTCGCAACCCTCTTTCGGACCGTGCCAGTCGATGAATGGTATAATCAGCGGTCGCGTGGCACCCTTGTGCTCGACGAGGGGGGTGGGGAGGGGGCCGTAACGGAGAGTAAGACGAAATGTTGTCCCTCGCCTACTACCACTACCACTCCATTCTATCCGTTCGTGACGTTGAAATCGTGAAAAGTCACTTAGTCCGCCCTGCCGTGCTTTGTGCCTTGCAAATGTCCTCCTTGCCACCCATCCCTGACTCGCGAATTTCGGATCGCCGAATTCGATCCTTAACCGGCCGAATGATCTAATTCACGGTGTAAAATTGAAGAAAATCATGTAAATGCAAGCGAAGTTATATGTATTTGAGAGTTTGCACAAACTCTATAGGAAAAATCTCACACAGAGAAACAGGTGAGAACATCTCCTAATATAATAAAATTTTTATTACATATGATAATATGCGAATAACCGATGATTTCTTGCGATCTTCCGTTGATCAATCGCCAAGTGTCGTTGGGGAGTATCTCTCGGGAAACTTACCGAATGAACAATATGGATACTTGAAAAAGTGATACCCCTAATTATTTTGAGCAGCGAGCGTGGGGGTTCCTGCGTTAATTTGGCGTTGAATTGCTCGAAAAAAAAAAAGAAAGGGATGACACCGTCGTCCCCTCGTCGCTTCTTGTCGGTTCTTGTCGGCGATGAGCGATAAAAGGCGCATTCACGCCCCGTGAATGACAGAACGTGTGACGAAGTGACGATAAAGGACCCCCGGAACGACAGTCGATCGCTGTATCTCGCTCATTGACGGACATCGCTGGAGAGCGAATTTATTGTGCGTGTTAATAATGGGACCGCGTGACAGTCGATCGCGCGCGCTTATCTGCGCTCCGTAGTAAGTGATCCCTCATTATACTCCCCGAGATACAGCGGTAACGGCATTTGTTCCTTGTCGCGTAAATCGACCGCAAATCCAAGCGCGTTTTGTCCTCAAAAAGAGCGTCTACGCGCCTCGAAAGTAACAAACAATCATACGATGATTCTTCCTTCCAAACGTTCTCTCAACGCTTCGCCATTTTTCCTTCTCAATTTTACAAAGAAATCAAATCGTAAAAGTGTTTTAAAAAATTTTACAAAGTAAAATTTGCAATCAAAAAATTTTTTTTAATTTTGTAAAGTAAAAATTTTGTTTAATGGTTTTACGATTTGACTTATTCGTTTCTTCACTTCCGGATTGTTTCGAAGAACCTCGGGAAACTCGAGTATGTAAATTATCTCGTAGAAATTGTCCCAATTGAACATAAATACATAAATAGCATACGTAATATTCTCAATTCTAATGTTTTTACCGCTTTCTACCAATTTTTTCACTTAATTATTTCTTATATACGTCTTATCTTCGCGAATGTCACGTCACGTAATTTCGCGCGTTCGTCCAATTTCTTCGTTTCCCCTCAGCCACGCGGAATTACACCTTTGTGCGTAAAAAAAAATGATTCATTTCTTTTATTCTTTTTCGCGGAACGTCGCGCGACTCGACGTCTCTTCTTTCTGCGCGGTGACACAGATTCGCTTTTCTGCGGCAGATGAATATTTCTGCGCCTTCCGGAAATTCAATGGCGACGGCACGGTTCCCCTCTTTATGGCGAGCGGGAGATGTTGTCGCTTGCACACCAGTCCCCTTGTCTCGTTTTATACCTTCTCTCTTTATCGCCTTATCATTCGAGACGTCTTCCAGCCCTCCCCCGTCGTTGCACCCCGAGCCACCTTCCTCCCTCCCGCGCTACGACAAGACACTACCGCGACTGATAACATTTATTACGAGACCTGGTCTTCTATTCTCGCCTTCCACCGCCTGTGTATTTTTGTGACGAACAAAGCGAAGAAAGGTATTCTCAGTCTGATGACGAAAGTATGGCAGCCGATCGACGAACGCATCAACGATGTCACATCGTGTCTTCGTTTGATTCTTCACGTTTTGGATTTTTCATTATTGTATTTCTTTTTATTCTCGTGTTTCCTTATTATCGCAAAGCATTATGTTATATTAATATATTATAATCACTATTGTATGGCTACTTCTATAATAATTATACTTGCGTATCGTTATTAACGTTATCAGCATAAAAGTTTTCGGAAAGTTGGATATCAAAGACCAAAAGTCGCGAGAAATATCCGGACGACATCTGTCTGCTATGTATTATTGATTTTCGTAGCAACTGTTTTCGAAACAGCTTCTGTTTATTTTCTGAAGGTATTATGATATTAATAACAATACTCAAATAAAGCAGATGAAGTCAAGTTTGGCTGGAAAGCTATGTGTTTTGTTTATGTATTTATTGTGAGAGAAAAAGTGGAAAAAAGTTCGCGAAAATGATAATGTTAGGACATAAATATTTCTTCCTGTCGGCATAGTCAACATGACCTTACGTTATGGTTCAACTTAAGTTCACTCAGTCTACCTTATCTAAATCTATCTAATCTTAATCTTAGTATACTTAATCTTTATAATAATCGTGTGTAATCGCGTAAAATTGTCAACAATTTGAACACCCAGATAAAATCCGAGCACTACCTGTGTAGTACCCAAATACTGATAGGTGCACTAATTCATGAGACAGAGTAGATAGTTAACGTAACTAGACAATCTATAATTAACTATATCTTATATAGATATGACTATAGTTAGCTATAGTCATATCTATATCTATATCTATATCTATAGTTAGAAGAAGACAAATATAATCTCTCGAAAGAATTACAAAAAAATTTTACCGATAATTCAACCGTATAAACATCGTGCCTAATCGTGCCTTTGAGAATTTCTATCCCCAAAATTAATACAAGATTATACGCTATCCGCGAAATTTGTAATTTCTTACTTATTTTCTTATGCTAAGATTATTCAAATTCGCGCACGGGGAAAATAGTAAAAAGTTATAGTAAAAATTATCACAAAATTTCGTAATGATGAACCATATCGGAATTATAACTAATTATAAATTACGATATATGTCGTCATCTTTCATGATGTATTTCATTTTACACGTCGTTAAAGATTACGATACACATAACAATTTCAGTCATAATTCCGATATGGGCCATTACAAAGCGTGGTGATTTTTGCTACAATATTTTCCCCGTGCAGTTTTGGACGCGCTAATGTTCTTATATATGAGATTACGTATCACGAATCGTGCATAATTACAACTTGATTGGATTCTTGCGATACAAAGACAAGTTGTGGGCCAGCCAGCTCCGTGCATCCATTTATAAGCGCGAAGATCACGCATCTGTTCCGGGGGTGAAAATCTCGCAATCACTTGTCGATGCCTTCCCCCGCGTCCGCTATTGTTTTCGGAGGTATCAATGAACCGGATGCACCGGGCTGACCGTCGACGGAAGGTGGTGAGGTCAGAAAGGCAGCCGAGGCGGCGACGGCGGTGGTAGTGGTGGTCGGTGACGTCGGCGGCGGTGCGATAATCCGCGCGGCAAACGCACCCACACCTCACAGCCGTATCGTTGTCTTCGTGAGACAGGGAGAGGAGCCGAGCGGGAAAGAGAGAAACCCAGTGAGATAGGCTCTCTCCACCTGTTGCGCGAAGCGCGCGTATCCGTTCTCGGCCGCCATGTCGGTGTGACGGCCAATCGCGACCGTTTGTTAGCCGCGGTAAGTGGTGGGAGCTGCGAAGTCGCATCCGATTTGCTCGCCACCCTGTTCTTCCCCACGTTTCTCGGGGACAGAGTGGCACTCCGGCAACCCCAGACACCCGCGGGCGCGTCCCAAATGCACGGCGCTCCGTGGAGTTCCTGAGGGATCCGGCGCTCCTGTCAGTGCGCCAAAGGGACTCGTGTCCGTCAGAAGCAAGCCTCCGTCTGGTACGCGTCACGGGGGCGCGGGATTCCGCAGAAGAGCCGTCGAGGAAGAGGTGTACTGTGATAACGGAAAGACCGAAGACTGGAACCCACGACTGGAGAGTCACGTTCTTCTCAAACTGTCATGCGGCTCCTCAAGAACGGGACACCGGAAAGTCGCGGAGTCCTTCGTGCGGGCCGTGATTGACCGACGATCGTACGACATTTCCGAAGATGAATCGGACGACGGTTGGACGATTTAAGATTTATTCCTGTTGGCGGTCGACGATCGCGTAAGACACTCGTATTTTTCATATTTCTGAGGATTTCATTGCAGGCTGCTGGAAAATGCTCCATTCTTTTTCCGGGCTGCAAAGTACCCCGAGGACTGAAAGTATAACGTTAACGTTACCGTCGGTCGCGAGAGTGGCTTTCAAGATCCATCGGATAATAAAGACTTTCTGAGGAAGGGACCTTCGCTAAACCAGTATCGAGTATCGAAGGAACGAACTCTCAAATGACATAAGAAAATCTCAAATTACTATTT
Organism: Dinoponera quadriceps; assembly: GCF_001313825.1. Classification (NCBI taxonomy): domain Eukaryota; kingdom Metazoa; phylum Arthropoda; class Insecta; order Hymenoptera; family Formicidae; genus Dinoponera; species Dinoponera quadriceps. The sequence goes on from NW_014556754.1 coordinate 1,168,434, forward strand.
CTTCGAGCTTCGAAAGATATCGTCATTGTTGACATCGTCTTAGTGTAGTGAATTATTCGGGTGTGAAGCGGATTGGCAATTGAAGGGTGAATCGATTGGAAAGGTTAAAGGTAGAAAAGAATCTATTTGATCTCAATTAACTCAAGCCGGCCTTCTGTTTGCTCGGACGATACACCGTGTAGGACATGGCTATGCTCGGCGATCCGTTGGAAAAACCTCTTAAAACAGATCCCATCTAAGTCGGGCCCTGTCGAGTCGGAAGTACTAATACTAGAATATACAATCCCGTTAGAGTCGACAAGATCAAGGAAACGTCTGACGAACGGGGTCTTCCAACGGGTAAAAAAAGGAAACGTGAAATAATATCATTAAAAATATCCTCGGCATTCCGAAGTAAAACCACCAAGAAACATTGATAACGGGAATTCGCGTACGAAGGATTGTTTTATCGACCCCGATCTATGAGAAATGCCGTAAGTTAGCGTGGTAAAGAAATAGATCAGACCAAAAGAGAGGGACTTATGGAGATGTCGTCCAAGAGCCTGCATAACGAGCATATCAAGCGGCCGATGAACGCCTTCATGGTGTGGTCGCGTGGTCAGCGTCGCAAAATGGCACAGGAGAATCCGAAAATGCACAACTCGGAGATCTCAAAGAGGCTCGGCGCCGAATGGAAACTGCTGAGCGAGGGCGAGAAGCGACCCTTCATTGACGAGGCCAAGAGATTAAGGTAAGCCCGTGAATTGTATTACATTATTATTATTATGTTTAATCACAATTAATTATTTCGCATAAAATTGATAATCCTAAACTTTATCAAAATAATTTCAAACGGTAGTTCATATTCGTCAGCATCGAAAGCAAAAGTAAACAGAGAGAACTTTATTTTACCTCTAATTACAGTTATTTATTTATTTTGACCAAATATTTGACGACGGATTTGTATGTAATTAATTTTTTTGTTGCGTCAACAACATTGTTTATCTCACGCGCTATTCCATCCATGACAGAAATTGAATACACGCGAACTTGCAGGGTGAGACTTGCGATTATATATGTATAACGTATAATCGCACGTCGGTAATATAATTAATTATTATATAATTATTGCTGTTATTATTAGATTCGAGCCTCTGTTCTCCCCGACACGCTCGGGAATACGAAATGAGAAGAATATGGTAATAATTCGCGACGTCCTTGCGGATCGACAGGCGATTCTTTCCTCCCTAACGGCACTAATTGCTCTTTAGTCGCGAACACTCCAGCGAAATGATTGCGTTGGTCGGGGAGAGGGGGAAGAGGGGGCTCCGCATCAGCGGTACCGTAGGGATCGAAAACGACGGGGAAGAGTCCCGCGCGATCACCTCGTACTTCATAATACGGTACATTGTTGCCGGGAAGCTTAGGGGCGTGCTGGGCTAAGCTCGGGCTTGAATTAGAGCGAGACCGGGGCCGGTATTTATAAGGCGGGGGAGGAGACCGGCTCTTTATTACCGACCCTGAATATTTAATCACCGTTATAAGTTTATTTAGCCCGGCGAAACCCGCGCCGATTTTTCGATCTCCGGCGCACCTCTCTTAAACGGGGGCCCCCTCGAATGAGAGAGGAGGTCCGCGTAATCTCGCGAGAGAGTCTTCTTCTAGAATCCTCGCAACGTCCTGCAATGTTATAAGCCTCATTTGAGTAACATCTCGCGATCCCCGCGAACGTAATCTCACGGTAGACGCAAACTAATTTTGCGATAATAATCAGCGCGCGTAATGATCGTTTCATTAAAACTTTAAGAAATATCTCGTTGTTGTACGATGTATTGTCTCGATTACGGTCTTGTAATTTGCTTCTCAAGGTAACAATATCCTTAGCCCGTAGATAACAGTTATATTTGTCGTTGAAGGAAAGTAACGTGTCGTGATTAATTTTAGCTTGATTCATTTTGCGATCAACGAGTTGTATCCCATTTTTTACATATTTTGCAGTATCTGAGAAACGTAACAAATTTTTATTAGCCAAGAAAGAAAGAAAGAGAGAGAGGGAGAAAGAGAGAGAGAGAGAGAGGAAGAGAGAGGGAGAAGGAGAAAGAGGAAGACTGGAGAAAATTAATCTGTATATTAAATAATTTATCATAATTCTATATTATTTAATCATGAGTTATTATTATCGAGAAAATTATGACGTTACTTTGTGTGCTTATCTGTCTTATTTCGCTTAATCCAATAGTTTTAATCTAGGTTTTACTTGATCAAATATTTTTCTTTTTTACTTAATCTAGTAGATTTTTTTTTTTAATCTATCAGATTTCCCTAAGATGAGCTTAAAATGAACGTTTCTTGGACGTGCCGTTGTCTCCGGGGAGATTAATGGTGATCAATAAATTCCAAATAAAACTCGGGCTTGAGGGGGGAGAGAGGGAAGGAATGGGTTTGCGCGCGAGGTGCGTGCAGATTAAATTTGAGAACGATCCCCGCTCTCTCGCTCTTCGATCTCGTCTCGGGGAACAAGATTTAAACTGATTCCACGCTCTAACCTCGTGCCCGCGTTGCAAAATATCCCGACCTCGATTTACATTCCACCCTGCAGGGGGAAAAAAAAAGTAGGAAATAGAAGTAAAAGGGGGAGGTACCAGCGGATGTTCCGCGATGCTGCTGAAATTTCCGGCGAAAGCGTAAATGCGGCCACTATATGTTGTCTTAATCCGTTGGTAAATAAATTCCCAACGCGATTGTGCGCGTAGGACGGTGTAATGGCCTTGATCGAGGTGGTCACGTCGGTAAATGTTAATTAACTACAACGACCTCTCGTACGTAACGCAAATTAATAGCCTCGTCTCGCTTAATTTTTGTTCGGATAATCGGGGAAAGCTTAAATTTGATTATTCGAGATGGAATATGGTATCGTTGAATTCAATTGGCATATTTAACATCACTTTTCTTATTCTCCTCATTATCGTTCCCGCAACTTCCTGATATTTTCTTTTTTCTTTTATTATCTTTAATGCGCAAACACAGGTGTTATTTTCTGTGTTATTTTATATATTCGGCGTTAAAATACCTTGGTTATTTAATTTTCTATCTCCGTCCAGCTCTCGCCTCGCGTTAACGATACAAAAGCGCAAACAAAGGGCCATATTTTTCCATCGAAAATTTCGAGAAAAGAAAGAAAATGAGGAGGGCCGGCAACGAGCCGGAGCTCGGGCTGGAAGAGGAGGGGCGGAGAGGGGGGTAGCGCGAGGAGGGGGCGGTGTGGGCAATCCGAGGGAAATTTCGACGCGGACGTGTAACGGCGAATCCGCTTTTCTGGCGGATGGCAGCGACGTCGACGACGAGGAGGGTGGCGGCCGTAAAATAAAAGGGGGGAGGGGGGAAACTGTAAGGGGGTGTAGGGGGATAAAGTCGTTCCCTTGGAGCGACGTCGAGCGGTAGGAGCGGGCTCTCTCGGCGCTGCGCCGTCACTGGCCCGACGTAATCTGTCCGTTCGTTCACGGCGACTCACAATGTGGCCCCCGAGATAACAAATAAAGCCCCATTGTCGCAATTGTGTGGATTTAAAAGGATTTGCCCGGCTCCTCCGCACCCCCGCTACCACCACTACCGTCCGCGCTCAACGATTCTTCTCTCTCACTCTCACTCTCTCTCTTTCTCTTTTGCAGTCTCTCTATCTCTCTTGCTCTCCTCGATTCACCTTCTCTATCCCTCCTTCGTCGTTTTCCTCCCTTTCTACATGCCGTTTCAACCCCCTACATGTTCCGCAGCCTCTTCCCGATTTCTCGCTCCTTTCGTCGCGGTGAAACGGTCTTTTTGCCGCTTCGATGTTGCATACGAACGTTTCTTCGATATCGGGAAGGGGTGAGAGGGGGGCAGGTTCACTAATACGTCGCGTTGTTTCGGCTAACTGGGTGGTCCTTACGTCCACGGCTGCAAATCTTGGTTCGAAGATTCAGAACTTGGGGAGCCAGAATCGGAATCATCGAGAGTATCGAGAGGAATATCCTGGCTGTTTCGGGGAGGAAGAATCCAGAGTAACGAAATCGTGTTTCACCTCGTTCGAGTCGCGCGAGAAACGCCGTCCGAAGTGTATCATCAACTATGCAAAAGGCAACACTGACGTCACGGGGACGGTGGAACCGTCGCGAAATGAACTTTCGTAATGAAACACGATTAAAAGCGCCGACGTCCGCCCCCGCCAATAAATGCGACCGCGCACACCCGGCGTTACACCGACGTCGCGCGACCACAATCGTAACTAATTGTTATTGTTCCTTGTCGCGGCGCGTTGCGAGCTTATGTCACCACCGGGGGGA
>NW_014556754.1:1172879-1184105 GCF_001313825.1 Dinoponera quadriceps
GGGGGGGGGGGGGGGGGGGATATAGCGCGTTGTTTATCGGCCGCCGGGTGACAAGGGGGGGCGCCGCCGCAGGGGAGGGGGCGAGCGAGGGATGCGCGGGGGTTGGAATTGTAAAGATTACGGGCCGATGTTTATGCATTTATGCTGAGTTATTGTCGGCGCGGCTTTACCGATGTTTATGCTGATTTACGCTTTGTGCTATCTGCCGGGACACATTGTCCCCGGAATTATTATTCCGCGGTCGCGCGGCGGAGGCAGCGTCCCGCCACCCATGTCTCCTGCTCCTCCACCCGCGCTATTTTCCGCCGACGTCCCCTCCCTACCCTCCCCGTGAAATCTCGAATTTCGTACGCGCTCTGGAAAATTTTACGTCCGCGCTCCCCCTGCGGACTGGATAATCAGCGTGGAACCCGGAAGAATTCTCGTGTCCCCATCGCGCGATCCCGTCGAATAATTAAAACGTCGCGCGATAAAAAAAACTCGCCAATTTTCCCGGAACAACGTATTGTTTCCCCGCGAGTGTAAGCTTTCGATTCAACAGCGGCGCCATGTATTTTGGATTGATTTAATTCGTCTAATTTACGTCGGGGGGCGTTGCAACGTCACGAAATCGATAGTGATTACAGCGGCAATAAGAGGGACTCCGCTTCCGCGAAATATGTGTTACGGCGGCGTGCGAAGTACAGGAACGCGTTATCGCGACCGTCCCTCTGACTGCATTGTCCTGGTGGTTTCCGGCGAGATTCTTCGCGACACCCGGTCGTTACGAAAAAGCGCGTTGCCCACCTATCTCGCACCCTTCCCTCGTCCCTCCCCCCTCTCCTCTTCTCTCTTTTTTTCTGTTTTTTTTATCTCCACGAGGTAAGGCATAAATAAGCACTGCGTTTGTGCGCCTCTTGGGTACATAATGGAGTATTATGTGTCGGAGATACCGCCGCTCCACCGTTCTCTCCGGCCTCCTCCCCGCCTGAGCGACACGCGAGAAGGGGGAATGTGTACAAGATACTTACTGCAAATACCCATGGTGCCCTGTATCGTGTTCTAGGACTGCGATAATACGTCCCATTGTACGTGAGACGGCGAGAGGCGCAGTTAACAAAAATTGCCGGGAGATGTTTAAGTCGGCGATAATCGATAACCGCGGAAAGGTAAACATGATAAAACAGGCCGGTCTCGGGCGCGCTTTTGTGGGTCAACGCGAATATATACGGGGTGTCATAAAAGGAGGCTAGCTCCCTCTCTCGAGTCGTGAATCCGTGACTTGTACGTAAGTTTGTAGCCCGCGTTAAAGAAAAAAAGGGGAACTTCCGTTTTAGATAGAACTGATGTCAACTGATGTCAAGGTATCGAAATTTAGCTTCCAAAAAATTCAATTGAGCGACAGGACGATGTGAAAATGCGTACGATATTTGATTGACATGTTCAGATTGTTATTTCAAAGCCGAGAAGTCATTGAGATCCAGGTGGTATAATTAATGACAAAGTTAATAGTAAACTGCCAGCTTCCGGCCTCGTCGACTCTTAGCATCGAGGGATGGTCTTGGGATTACGTTGTAGACCCATCCCCGGCTAAACTACAGCGTTCCCCGTCACGAAACTATTCAATTAAACCGCCCCCGATACGCGTGAGGGACCCTTCGCGGCTCTCCCTTCCCTTTTAGCTCACCGACGTATAACGATGTCGAGTTCAGCGGCGTATTTACGGTAACGACGAGCCTCGACGAATCCGCGCCGCGCTAGAAAATTGGGCAAGACCAAGTTAAAAAGGAGGACCGTTAATCGTCGCGCAGGACAAAACGCTTTCTCCTTTATCGAGACGGTAACACAGCAGATCCGTTACGTAATTTTTATCATCGGGGTAATTTTATTCTCCTCAATATTGCGCGATTTAAATATCGACAGCTTAATTCGCTCACAAGCATTATCGTGCGCAATTACCGCATATCTTGTAGGAAATACAACATAATATTATACAATCGTAATATTTTTATTTAGGACATTAAATATAATCAGGTATTCGTGAGTAAAATAAATACATGTATCAAATAGATATTAAGTACACGGTAACAACAAGCAAGTAGATGCTCGTTTACGCCGAGTCACGGTGTATAACCACTAATTTGTGAATTATTATCTGCCAATCTGTCCAGAGCTCTTCACATGAAGGAACACCCGGACTACAAATATCGTCCGCGGCGGAAGCCGAAGTCCTTGGTGAAGAAGGAGAACAAGTACACGTTCCCGATGTCGTCGCTTTTGCCGCCCGGCGACGCTCTGGCTAATCTACCGCGCGGTCTCCTGCCGCCGCTTGCGCCACCCACGCACCATCCGCTCATGTCGCGCGAGGACCTCAAGATCCCCCATTTCTTGCCGGCCTTCCCCTACTCGCTCTATCCGCTGCAGCACAAGCTGAGCGAAGACTTCAACGGCGGCAAGTTGGCCGCCGACCTGGCCCTGCAAGCCTTCTACACCGGCGGCTCCTTTTATCCGAACCACCACACGATGCCATGGCCGGCGAGTCTGTCGTCGGTCACCTGCCTGCAGCCCAATTGCGACTGTCCGAGTCTGCCGAAGGAGCCGAAGAGGCCGTTTCCGCCGTCCAAGATAGACGACCGGCCGTTCCCCAGTCCGGCTCGGGCCGACGACAACGCCGTGGTCGCGGAGCGAGAAGAGTCCCGGTACCGGAAGGTCCTCGAGGAGGACTTTCCCATCGGGCTGGACAGACACCACCATCATCATCAGGAGGACCGTTCGCAGGATCGCTTCTCCTCCTCGTCGTCTTCCTCCCCGCCCACGGAGCCGGAGAAGTCGTCGACGGCGACGACGTCCTCTTCGTCTACCTCGACCTCGAGCGGCAACCGAGTCGACAGCGCCTTCTCCGTTCAGAGTCTCACGTCGTCCGGCGGCTCGAACTCAATCTCGCAGCGCGGCCACGTCATATGAAGGCCGCTTCCGGTTCTCCCGGACCTGAACTTCCGGGGGAGCCTGGTGCCGACGGCGTGGCCGGCCGCCGACTGGTGGAGAGTCGCTCCGATGCTCTCACCGATCCCCCAAGCGACCGTGACGAACCTCAGCGCCGGTGTCGTCAAAGAGGACGTCGCCCACTTCGCGGACGAGCAGCAGAGGACCTCCTCGACCGTCTCCAGGTCGCCGAGGAGCGGCGTGCACATCGCCAACCTGCAGTGATGCAAGCCTGACGGCGATCAACGAGGGTTGCACACCGCTTCCTAAACCTCGCATCTTTTCGGAACGGGACGAGTGAGGTGCTGTCTGGACTCTCGGAAGGATCCTGAGAGAACGGAGGAGACCCCGCTGTTTCGTAATATGGACGACATCCTCCGACCTGGTCCGCGGCTAGTGAAAATAATGTGTACAGTTGACGCGCTCGGCTGGGGAAAAACGATGTCGATCGAGAAACACACCGGAACGAGAAATAATCTCGCGAGCTGGCGGAACTCAGCAACGAGCGGCGGCAGTAACAGCAGCAGGAATCGATAACTCGCCGCGGCAGCCCGAAATCCCACAAAAGGCGGCGCAAAGGGTCCCTCTCGGCCCGGATCGTGCACGCGAAGCTGGATGCTAGAGGACTCCAATTTTGATGAGATAACCAACCCTCTCATGCCACACATATTACGGGGACGGGCGGCCGCGTATGCGCCGACGAGAGGGGGAGGGAGGGGATGGACACGCTGGCTGGGGAAGGAGAGGAAAAAAAGCTCTTCTGGCGGAGGCAAATCTCTTCTTTGGGACGCGGCCGTGCGAAATAAGCCAAACGTTCTGAATGCTAACGTAGAGACGCGCACCCTCTCCCCGTACGACGACAGTTTCGTTGTATTTCGCGGCGAAACCGCAGGCGAAAGCATCGATATGGCGAAATGGAAGACCCGCGACTGACTGGCTGGTTGGTTGGCTGGTTGGCGAGCGGAACCCACCTTTCTCGATGTTACACAGAAAAGCCAAATAGACGTTTCCAAAGGTTGTCTCAAATGTATATTTCGTCCTATCTTATTGGAGATTACTTTCGTTGACGACGGTTAGGGTCCCGTATCCTAGACACGATTGAGCTGTTTTACTTCTTCGCGGAAACAAAGATCTCGCTGGCGCAGCTGATCGGCTGGAGGTGTGTTTCGCTGCTGTAGCTGGAAACGCGCTGCTGTGATTAGAATTTGGATTACTGTTGCTGAGTGTACAGGTACCATGACTGATGCTTGTTCATTGCATCTAAATCTGTAGGTGTCCATCCGTATGTTGCTACGGAAATTCCAGAGAAGCTAATGGATACCCTTGGACGGCTGCAAGATTGGCTACAGAAAAGAAACAGTCTTAAATCAACGATAGATATTCTCATGTGAAAACAAGAATATTATATTTTTAGAAGATTTTTAATTTTAAATTGAGTGGAAGTAATACTTGCATCAGTACAAATTCGGTCAAATCAAGGCTGAAAATCTTGTAAGAAAATTATAATATTCTTGCTTACGTGAGAATATCTATAGTTGACTTAAAACTAATTTTTTTTTCCGTGTGTACACTTAGCAACAGTGATTAAAGTTTCGATTGTTGCAGCGAACTTTTGGCTGCAGCGGCAAAACATTTTCAGCTAAACGACGATTGCGACAAGAAAATCTTTTTCCCGTGTTTATCTCTCGTAGCGCGTTGTTTCGTGAGCGTCGCGATTTATCAGTATCTCATTCATCGATATCTCGACGATTTTGTCAAGACGATTTATTTTGAAGTTAAAGTGTGACGATACACACACGTGCATGATGAATTTTATATTGATCTTGTTTTTTGTTATGACAGCGATTATTGTTGACTATTAAAGAGACGAGGTTATTATCGACTCGCGCTCGTTCGTCGGGAGAAATCCGCCGACTTCCTCCTTGTAGAAATTTCCGCTAAGTATCTCTAACGACCGTAGCGAGCACTGATGCGAGTTCATTAGCGTGTACCGTAACGGGAGTAAGACATGTAAACGTAAAACATATCTAACGAAAGAATAGAAACATATCCACCCTCGCTCTCTTTTCCTCTTTCTCTCTCTCTCCCCCCCCCCCTCTTTCTCTTTCTTTATCGCACGGAATAATTTTAAAGATTTTTTAGATACTTTACAACGAGCTCTCTATTGGAATAAAATTCCATCGCACGTTAAAAAATGACAAATATTGTTGAAAGTTTGGAAAATAATTTTTTTATGTATATTTGCCGAATGTTTATAATTAACATTTCTATTATCTAGCTGCGAGAGTATATCTGTATTAATTTCTTACGTAACTACATGATACTACTTTTTTTATTTAACTATTTTTGTTTTGTACTTTACTTTTTATTATAATTATAATTTTGTTAACACTTGAAGAGATTTTGTCCCAGAGCCACACCAACAAACAACATTTCTCGTTTTCTCTCTAAACACTCCCCCCTCCTTCCTCTCTTCCCCCGTCTTTATCTCTCTCTCTGTTACACACACACACACACACACAGACACACACACATTCTATTGCTCTCTCCCTCTTTCTCAGCACCCTCATACGGCACGGACATAGCGATGCTTTAATTAACCCGATTAATTCGGAATAACGGACGTGAAACGTTAATCCCTGTCTTGATGATTACAACTATTGTTAATTACTGCTGTAATATAATAAAAAAAAAAACATTTGTAAATAAATATCGATTCGAATCAAGAAGCATCGTCTTCGTGTTCCCCGTGTTTTCCGACGAAATGTGTGATTATTTAGCAACGTGCGAAATCCCGGTAGGATCTTATCCTATTGGATATTCGAATGAATTCACGAGGTATCATTTTTCCAAGTTTCAATGTATCGGTTCACGAAGCATAACTCTCATATATTTGTGTCCTCGAGCGATGTACACGCTTCCTCCTCGACAAGGTTAAATATTAGCGAACAGCCTGAGAGGTCTAACAGACTCGGCCTATCTCAGGGGGTTAATATCGTGCGAGTGAATACGAGCGTGCGCCTCTCGCATCACCCTCCAAATCCAATGAAAGCCGCGGAACTAATCGGAGCGGGGGACGGAAGGGGAGGGGGAAGGGGTGAGGAAAATCTCGAGGGCAAGGTGGAGTTTCCTCCGAGCATCCCCCCACCGTCCCTCCACCCGAGTCCCCGGCTCGTCGTGTTTTATTTCTGATAGCGACGCCTCCGTCGCCGCCACGAGGACATTATCGCCACCGCGAAGGACCCTTTCTTCCCCCATAAAGGCAATCACGCTTTCTCCGCGGTGAGATAACGGCGAGAATGGCGACCGGGAGACGTTTCCACCGTGGCGGCACGTTCCTCCCCTTCCTCCCTCCTCCCCCCCCTGTTAACAGTCGCAGTCGGTGGAATTTTGTCGCGGTCGATTTCGCGAGAGCCGAAGCGTTTCCAGTCGAGAGATCGATATACAGTCCCATGCAGGTCCACGAGGATAAGAATCGCCATCGACACCGTCGTCGTTTCAAACTATATCTATTCTTTTTTTTTCTTCATTGGAAGGATTAAACGCGCTAAGAAACGTCGCGCAACGTCCACTTAGGATCCATTCGGCTGCAGGAGGCGTCATCACTTACGAGCGGCAAGTTTCGCTTGGCGAATAATTCCAGAGCCAGGTTGCTCGAGAACGACGACGATAACGTAGCGGGTGGAGGAAAGTAAGTTTTCACGGGTGGCGCGCAAAGATGTGGAAAGAGAAGGACCCAGCGAGAAGGGGGTAGCGACGACCACCCCCTCTGACCAGAGGAGTCTACGCGCCTCTCTCCATTAGTATGCGCGGAAGTGCGCCTCGCTCGATTGTGGCAGGTATTGTCGGCGAAGAATGTCCTCGTTGCGCGGAGCTCCGCGGCTCCGGACTTGTTCCCGTAAGGAGACGAAAGGAGGTGGCGGATCCGAGTGAAATGTAATCACTCTCCAGGAGTGTGTGTGTCGGCAGAAACTCCAAGCAACCATAGTTCATTCGACGACTGAGAAAAGGACCACGTAGGATACGGCTGACAACGCTATGTGCCGTTTGCGGGCGTTCTTAGACATAAAACTCGCCGCTCGCTGCTTTACTCCTTAGATCGCTGGAACGGAAAGCTACAATCCCCGTTCCCGTCGCGAGGGAAACTCCGACATTTTCGATTCCCTGTCCGCTGGAGCCAACCCAAAACACGATTCGTTAATCACAACCGATTAATCACCGTTAATCTTCCGTTTAATAATCCGTTATTCCTCCATGTGCGCGCGAGCAAAGTGCAAAGGACGATGATGGTCCACTAATAGTATCCCGATATCCCGTGCCCGGAGACTCCCCCTCAAAAAAGAGCCGAGACGAAATCTGATTCGCCATTTACCGAAATTAGCCTGAAACACAGGATCTCTTTAGAATTCCCGCGTCTCGTCGAGGGGAAGAACGGACGTTTTAATTGCATCGCTCGGCGGCGCGCGAGGGCGCACGCGCGCGCGCGCTCACGCTCGCCTAGTGATATCAGCCGCGCTTTTATGCGCGGCGAAGAGAGGAGGCGCGATCGTTTGATTGCGGAAAATGACGGGCGACGCGGTGGGCGCGAGTGGAAGTTTTGAGTGGGCGTCGGTCCCGGCAGACAATGAGGCATTCAGGCGCGGCATTGTGCCGGCCGACAACTGCGTTACCCTAGACAAACCCGAAATCACCGGCGCTATCGCCGCTCCAGATCCGATTATGCGAATAATAAAAAGCGAGATGACAGAGAAAGAGAAAGAGAGAGAGAGAGAAGGGGAGGGGAAAGGGACGAAAGATAGGGGTGGACGCGCCAAAGATTGATAATAGCAAAACCACGTACTTTCTTCGTCGTCCTACAACAAACACTTGTCGTGTTATATATCTCGTATACTCGTTACATTGTATGGTCAGTCGCGAGAAATTCGCAACACTTTTTTTTATAAATTTCGAAGCGCATCCCGTGTCCGGGAGAATTTATTTTTCAATCATTCTCAGAAGATACATTTTCCTATTATACAAGATGCGTTGTAAAACTCATCGGAAATACTGCAACCTTTTTGTGACTGACCGTACAAGAGATAAGTACACATCGAACTTGGGGGAGAAAACCGTCCGAGAAATGTACAGACGGAAATACTAATAACAAAGAAGTTGAAGGTTGAAAGTGAAAAAATCCTTGCGATGCTATTGCGTCTAACAAGGCAATTGTTATTATAAGTTGTATTATATTGTTATTATTATTATAAGTTGACGGCGAGTTTCCAATGCTCTCAGTAATTAGAGAGGTGATTCGAGTCACTTTGCGACACAATGCATTTTGAAGCACAGCAAAACGAAGATATATCGTCCGTTCAGATCGGAAGCTTCATCCACGATTACAGATCGATAGGTGAAGTTCTAGATGCGCCGTGAGGCTTATGCCGTCGTCCCGTCGCGGGAACGCGCGGTTGAACGACGCGTAATTATGCATCAGAAAGGGGATCGTCAAGTCCGGCCGAAGTTGGCGGACTTGGTTAATTAGGAACGGTAGTCAGACGCTGCCTGCCATTGTCCGGCGCTGTTGACTTCCGGCCTCCATGCCCGTCTGCCTCACCTCTCTGCCCCTCTGGGCCCCTCCCCCATCTCTTTTCATCCCCCCGCGCGAGAGGAGGCGAGGGCTGATTGTTTCATTGTTTCCGACCCCACTGTCAAATGCCACCGGCCTGAATGGGGTTATTGTTGTTTCAGGCCGCGCCGCAGACAATTCTCGGGGTTTTCAGGGTACGCCCGGGCTGACATCCGAAGCGCGCGACTTTCACTACCGTCCTTTCTCCGACCGCCCTGCGCCTTCTCCGCTCAGGCGCGCGCGATATTTTTACTAGGGAAGATACGTACAGTTATTGTGATTCTCGCGCTCCCTCCCGGACTGGAGCTAAGTGACAGCCTCGTGAGAGAACATCCAGAGGTATTCGATGCCGATGGCGACTTCCGACGCTAATTCCTAATATCTCTGCAGACTGCGTAGACGACAATGATTGAGAACAACAGCGAGTTCGATCGGCGAACGACTTCGATCGAAACGGTTGTCGGCGCCTTTCGAGGGCAAATTTCGAGTTCAATCTTTCGCGTTGACATCTCTTAAATCTGCATTAACGGTCGTTCATTTGAAACTTGTCCTAAGTGAGATATCCGGAATTTAGACCTATATCAATGGTCGCCAGTATCAGTCGTGATATTAAAGATTAATATACAGATTTTATAGACAAATTTCAGAATTATTGGTCGTTTTCGAAAATACTTTATAATGTATAGTTTATAATTTATAATTAAAGTTTGTAATTTACAATTTACAATAATATTTGAAATGTATGTACATATGCACATATTGAAACGCTTATTTAGATAACAAAATAAATGTATATTTCTTACTATTATGCTTCTTTCTATTATCTGTGCATCTCTATTAGATCAACTGACGTCCGAATGCAGAATTAATAAGAAAAATAAGTAATAATAATATCTTCGTATTTGTAATATTTTGTACATATATTTACCTCGGCTTCGTCTCAAACCAACACTTATTATTTGGGTGATGAAATAAATGTATGATAATTTTGCTCGATAAATAATTAATATATGAAAGGTCCTCTTGAAATGCGTCGTATCGGAGATACAGCACTTAGCGAGCGAATTTTCTTAAATAAACATACATGTTCCACGTGACGTAGGCGTCAATTAACTGCCAGCACACAATGGATTAAAATTCGATGGGAACGCGGTTCTACGGGAATGAAAGTATCGACCGTCGTTGTAAATTTCTCAATTGGAAACTCGATAGCAATCTCGGCCCCGTATCTGCGGATGGGAACGACTCCGGTGTCCTGTACGTAACTAAATCGGCGAGGTCGCTGCTTTGAAATGTATTTCGCAGCGAGACACCATACACAAGGATGAACGTGCAAATGCATCGAGGTCCGGGCTGTTCGTCTTTGCCTGGGCATCGGCGAATGTCGTTCGCGCCTGGCGTCGACCCCCTCCGATCTTACTCTCACCCCGAAAAGAGAGTGAGACCGGTAAAATACTGGCCGGGGCAACATTTCACGGACGGATCGCCGTGACCGGCGACGCGATACGATCGTCGCATTTCCCGTGGACGCTCATATATAAGGCGAACTTATGCCGAGCGTAAATTCCCGGGAGCGGGCGCTATCTTATCGCGGCCGCGGTTTGCAAGGCGCCGATAGAGACCATGCCCAGACATTATGCGAGATTGAAAAACCTGAGAGGCTTCTTTCGCTCGCGCATCGGACTTCCGGTCAGCGGCGACGACGGCGGCGGCTCTCGACCTCACGAGGGTCGGGAGATTGAGTTCGCGGATAAGTCATCTCGCGAGAGAACCGGCCGAGATCGGCAGCGTCGCCGATTTGCGTGGAAACTTCTTTCATTTGGACGGAACCGAGGTGAGAAAGAGAAAGCGTGACGTGTCGGCGCTCCACCGACCAAATCCACCGTTCTTCTGTCGTCGTAGGTTTCGAAACTTTGGAAAATTTATTCTGCCACAAATCCCACCGTCCTGCGCTTTATTATTTATTAAGTCGTAACGCTGAATACTGTACTTTCAGTGGCGCATCAAGGGGGCCACTCGTAAATTGAGCATTCATCAAGAAAAATTACATTCGTATACAATTTATTTCACTACCTAAATTATGAATAATAATATTAAATAATAAATAGAAGTTTCCGTGATTCTGCGCAACCAACGCGACGGATGGTGCGCGGGAAGAAAATGACATTCCATCGCAAACGAGTCCAGCACTCCCTTGAGAAATCAGCTGATGTGTAAACGATGATATCGAACGTGTGAAAGAAAAAAAGAAATGGATAAAATCACGAGTTCTCAAAGTAGACACTGACTCACGGCGTTCCCGGTAGAATTCTTCAACTCCGAGAAGAAAAGAGGAGCGTCGATAATCACATAACGCACTGACAAAAGAAGAAACCGCGTCCCTCGGTCTCGGAGAGACGGATCCCCCGGTGAACTGTCGACCGATCGGGAGCGGTTACGTTCGGACGAAGGAGAGAAGAAAGGGAGCACCGAGAGGGCTGGGAGGAGAGCCGGCGAGAGGACGCGAGAGAACGTTGGTCCATTCGTGAGACACTTCATCACGATTTAACGCCATAAAAGTCGAATAAGGCCCGAGATGCTCCGTGATGCCCCGGCGCCTTCTCCCCGCGGATTGGAAACAAAATGTCATAAAATATCGAGAGAGTGAAGGGGGGCGGGGG
>NW_014556754.1:1184471-1247185 GCF_001313825.1 Dinoponera quadriceps
CCCCCCCTCACCCCTCGCAGTGTTTCCCGACTTGGATACCCTCCTCTTTCCTCTTTCTTCTCTCTCTCTCTCTCTCTCCCGTCCAGTCCCCTTCGTCTTTCCTCATTTTCCTTCCGCGAGCTTCATCCCTTCTGTATCTTCCTTCGTCGCGCTGCTTGTTCCTTTGTCTTTTTCGCACCTTAATTGCTTTTCGTGGTATTCTTTTCCTCCTCATTTCTTCCCGGAGAATTTCGCCCTTCCTAATTTATTCATTTCCCTATCATCTTCAGCGTCGTTCTTCCCCTCCCGCCTTACTCTTCCCTTCAGCCTTCTTCGTTTCTCTTCGTCCTTTCTCCTTCCTATGCAATTTTAGACTCATCTGCATTGTCTCCGTTCTTGTTCCTGCTTCCGGTCTTTTCACTTCGATTAGCTCACTCTTCGTCTTCTCCATCCTTTCTTCCTCCCTTCTCTCCAACACATCGACGGTCTACAGCCGCTATGGTGTGACCGGGGCTGGTGCGGAAAATTGATTTTATTTCCTTTCGCCGATCCTCACCACTCTTCCGAGCTTATCGCGCCGCCTCGGGACCGGATGGGCAATTTCTTTGCCGCTCGAGAAAATCGGGCCACTGTTCTTCCAGCAGGCGACGCGGAATTCTACATGAGCATCAATAGCGATAGCACTCAATCCGCCACAACGACGCGACTCGAGAATTCAAAATTCCTCCCAATCCGGAAAAATTCAACAGTCTCTTTCGAGACATCGAAGATTCTCTCTCCCTTTCTCTCGTTTTTTCCCGAATATCCCCACGATTCCTTTCGTCCCCTAATTTCAGCGCAAAAATTTACTATCTCGTTCTTAAGAATTCAATTTAACGTCCGATTCCAAGTTCTTCATCCTGCAGTAGCTTGCATCAAAGCAAACGTCCGGACTTCGTCGCACCATCATCGTCGTCGTTTCCTGCAGGTCTCACTTTCAGTAACCTGCCTGCGCAAACAACGTCGTCTCGCGACGAGACGCGGAAGAAGCGTCTCGCGTCGTTTCGCAAGACACACCCTCGCCGCGCGTGTCGTTTCTGTAACGCTCACGTGTACGTGTGCCCGCGTGTTATATAGCGTACAGGTGCATTGATGTCTGCGCACGTGTAAATTATTTTTCACGTAACAGCGAGCCCCGATACAGGCTCAGGAATCCATGCGCCACCGGATATGCATCCAAAGTAAATATAATGCACTTCCCACCCTTCTTTTCCTATCTCTCACCCTCCTACCCCTTCACTCCTCTCTCTCTCTCTCTCTCTCTTTCTCTACTCTCACCATTTTCGAGCACGACAAAGGGAGGATTTGTCGCGAGGCGAAGCTCGACAAAACCTTACACCCACCCTCTCCATCGTCGCCGACGCCTCGCCGAGCTTTCAGAACGTTATAAACGCGTGCGTGCACGTGCGATTCGTCAGCCGATGTAACGTCGTTCTGCGAGCGCCATTGTCGCCACGGCGGATTTCGTGTTTCGTCGATTTGGTGTCATCGATCCGCCCGTTCTCGCGCGACTCGGAAAGCGGAAAAAAACAACGCTTCGAGAGGAGCGTACCCGGTGTCAACCCTTTTATACCTAGCCACCCTAATCTCGCGAACACTTGATATATTTTCGTACATGAAACACAAAAACGCAAATACCCGCGTAGAAATCTTCCCGGATTTTTCCATATATAGGATAGATAGTATAGATTCCGATTAGAGTACTCAAAGTTGTCCCAAAATAGGTTATTCCACCATGATACCAATCGAGAATTCCATTCTTATCCCGGGATGAAGCCTTTTGTTCTGCGATACTGATTGGCTATGCGCTGCGACAGTTTGACCGGATATTAGATTAGAAAGCTAATAAACGAAGTTTAATGTTACTATACTTAGTAGCGCGCATATAGCGTGTACTTGCTAAGTACGTATGCGTAAAGTGTTTCGCATATTTTATTCAATAATAATATAAAATCGAGTCCCGAGAAAACCTGGTGGTAAACATCAGGGAGTGACCTAATAGAATCTGTTTGTGCTTTCCACTTAAAATTGTATGTTTGATTTTGCGCTCCTAATCGGAACCTATGTAGTTTTCCCAACTCGGATCCATCATTATTTCGGGAAATCCGGAATCTGAATTCTAACGGGGACACCAAGGAATTTTTTCTGCGGGTAATTTGAGTTTCTTCAGTCTAAAATAAGCGGTAGTGAAGGTATCCGAATTTGCACATCCATGAGCATTTCGGTAAAAGCCTTTTAATTCCGAGAGAAGATACGATAATTTAGAGAGCTTTCTCTCCGAAGGATGACAGCGTATCCAAAAGATTCGTGTGTAACTATTGAAGCGAAGATTCGCAGCGGCTTACGTGGCTTCGCTCGCGTTCAACAGATAACAGTGGGACACAATATAGCGGTTTGTTGGGCCGCCTTGAAGTATACAGTGCTTCATTATTATCGCTCGAGGGCCAAACGTTTCTCGGCGCCATCGTCGTCGTCGTTGTCATCGTCGTCGAGGAGCGTCGTCGGCTAAGCTGATTCGCGGCAATTAATCTACCTGCAAACGAGAGCATTTTCATTTTCGCTGATACCCGCCCCTCCCCGCGCGCCGAATAATAATCCATCTTAAATAACCCGCGGGCTCCGAAGAAGAGAGGCGGCGCGCGCACCGCCTCGCCTAAACGCCAGACGCCCGAAGTAATCTCGACGAAGGATTCAATTACTGGGCGCGAGAGCGAGCGCGCCGGGCGAGATTTAAAAACAGAAATTATGCCGGCCGTGGCTCATATTAGCGCGTGCGATCCCCCGAAGCGTCCATCCTCCCCCCCGGCTCTTCGGAGAAGAGCCTGTTCTCCGTGCGACTCGCTCTCGTTCGAATTCACCACCCGATGACCCGACTCTGCGTCCGTGTCGAGAATGCGAGATGCAAAACTCATAAAAAAGGTGTAACAACTTGTTTCGTCCATCACCGCACGCAGATCTATGTGACGTAATCCTTCAGTGCTCGCGGTAATTTCGGGTTTGCCGATTCTTAATTGTCCTGGCGCCTATTAGCGTGTCTTATCTGCACCTAGATCAGCCGAAATTAATGACTCACCGGCTCCCCAACTATGTAAGGCAGTTTGAAAAGTTATCGCGGTCTGCACGAGTGAGCGTGTACGTGTGTGTGTGTGTGTGTGTGTGTGTGTGTGTGTAGGGGTGGATAGGTGGATGGGTGCACGTGTGATTAATAATGCACGCGAACTGGCGGAATCCTGTGAGTTCTGAGTTTATTAAATTCCTCAAGTTGAGCGTGCTTCGGTCTGCCTATCGTTCTGACGATTCGCCGATTTATTTTGCCGCAACGTTATCCCCACGGGAGAGAAGAATTAGCTGCCGCAGTTAAAAACCAACTCCGGTAACGGAATTTCAGCTGTATTACACGGACAGCTAGTTTTAAGCTGTGGAAGCTAATTCTTCTTTTCCGTATAACATCGCCGTAAGTTTCACACGTTACGTTAGGAGTTTATTGATTAAATGCAGCACACTCTGTGACGAGCGGCTCGCGCAAAATTGTCGAGAAACGCGCCGTTTCCTTGAAAATATTCACTGTCATTCCACCGCACGGCCACCGGGAGGCCTCGGGACCCGACTTGATCACATTTAACCTTATCTCCGTCCGCTCACGTCCGCCACAACTAGCTTCCACCCCGTCGTGTTCATTCTGCTCTCTCCATTCGCGGGAGAAAGTCCGGAAACTAAAAACCAATGGTTGTTTTCTGGCGAGATAGCCGTGTCCAATCATTTCAGGATACACGTCGACAATTGGCCGCGCGTTACGCAATTATTTCTTCCACCCCCTCGCCGCGGGAATATAAAAGGGGCGCTTATCAGCGTGGAGAGGGACGTGCAATCGGGATGTGCAAAATGCACGAGGACGAGTCCGGAGTGGTTTGAATACAAATAGAGTGGTGGGGTGGAAGTGTTCCCCGATATGGGGTACCGACGTGGTGCTCGTGGTGGTGGTGGTGGTGGCAGTGGTGGCAGTTGTGGTGGTGGTACGCGAAGTATAACCAGGGAGAAGTTGATATACCTTTGAAGAAGGGGACGCGGGACCTTTGAGGGGCTTATCCGCACGTCTGCCTCCGAATAGCACTCGCGGATCCGAATCACATCGGCGAGTCCGTGTCCTCTTAGACCGGTCGGACGGTACAGACCGGCCCGGCAAATCGTTTCCCGTGCGGGGGAAAAAAAAGAGGGACGCGCTTAATCCGGATGGCATGCCGGGAGCCCCGTGCGTCCACCCTTTCGTTGCCTCTTCGAACTAATAATTCTATCGTTTCATCGTGTTCCATCGGACGTACCGCGGAGAGCGGAAGCGACATATTGACTTAAAGTCGACGTCGTGTTTCGTCGCGGCCGATCGGACGCGTCAAGTTGAACCCCCGCCGTTGGGATTTCGTAAGAAGCGCGTGCATACCGTGGTCGAAACGACGATGATAATTAGCAGGGACCATGGAGACTCCAGCTCGACGATCGGGACTCTACTTTTGTATTCGTAATGATCTGGAGCCCTTGCTCTTGAATCCAGGGCTGCGAAATCTCGCTCGCGCTTCCGAACGATGGTGGTTCTGAACGAGCTGTTGTTCGTTGACATTTAATCGAATGAACAAGGCTCCGCTGCTGGTATTCATTAGGAATGGCCAATTAGGGAGCCTGTGTACGGTTGTCTCAATGTAATGAAAAAGAAAATAGGCCAACATTTCTTGACAACTCTAAAACTATACGGGGCTGGTTCACTTAAAGAGAGCATCTTCAACGTGTCCGGAAATATCTGGACGTTATTAGACACAATAGTTAGCGAGTTACCGAGAGAGACCTTTGTTTCTCGAGAACTTTCAAAGCCCGATAATATCCGACACATTATCAAGCATAATCTAGCCAATATCGATATAATATATGAGGTATTGCCTGGGCCAGACTTGGATCTGGCTTGGACCAAAGCGGACACAAGTCGGAGTCTAGATTGATACTTGATATCAAGCCGGATATCGGGCTACCGTTGATTTCTTCACCTTCTCTCCACCGGGCCGAGACAACGTCGCGCATGGGATTCTAATTAATCCCTCCTCTATCACTGTCAAATTCCAAGTTTCAATATTGCGCTCGCAAATCGCGGCGGCAACGTCGAGCTCTCGAGCCGCCGAGATCGGTAAACACAAGCGCGAACGCCGGAATGGGATAGGGCTGAAGCGTGAAGAGGCCGTTATTGTGGGCGCTGGCGCGCGTCATTTGATCTGGCACAGTAGGAGGAAGAGCGGTAGTGTGTGCACCATTTCCCAAGCGGTGACGACGACGACGTCCCACCCTGACCCAGCCAGAACGCCACAACCAGGGGGGTAAGCGTCGAAGTTGCGCAAACCTCCACCGGGAGGCAGGCTGGAATTTACCCCGCAGGCCGGCCAACCTAATGGAAACAAGAAATTGCGGCAAACTGCGTTACCCACGCCTCGACGCCCCGTAAATATCGCGCCAACGACGCCGGGGTCGACGGCGCGGGGCGCCTCGCCTCTTCTCTCGGGGTTCTCAAAGAGACGCCTCGATGGACACACCGGCGAGTCACCGAGGGTCGCCGAGGGTCACCCTAAGTGACGCAAATTGTTTGCGCAGAAACTGCTCGCGCGTTGCGTCGCCGAGCTAAGATTTTCGGATGAAAACTGCGGTGCATCTTGACGATAGATTGTTTCCCGCGACATGCAACGGTGAAAAATAAGTTTGCTCGGACCTAGCCGGCGATGGACGAGCAAACGCGTTTCGGTCGAACGGAACAGATTTTCTTCCAACGGCAAATTAAGCTGTCCTGAGGACAAGCTCGCTCAGCAGAATATTTCCTATCCTGGATAAATTGTTTCTACATCGAATTATGAGTAATTAATTAATTTAGACAGGACACATAAATTGTGTCGCTGTCGCGACGAATATGCAACGATGGTTTCGCTACAACAGCAAAACGACTTTTCCTCTTGCGAGCACCAAACTTTTTCTGCCTCGAGAGAACTAGGAATTGTGGTTTCACTGTCAGATAGAACCAACCGAACTCATTTTTCGGTGAGCTGGCGGTAGTGCAAATTGACACTCGATATAATTAAAACAGAAATGACAACGTAAATGAATAAATTGACAACGTCATAAGTGTCGGAAAACGGAGAAGAAGGGCATCCCCAGGATGCGTCTCGCGCGCGCGACCCGAAGATGGCCCAAGGAGACGGTGGTAACCCCGGAAAAGGAATCGCCTGTATTTATCTAGCATCTCTGATAATCGAATTATCGTCCGGCCAGCGGTGCTTTCTTTCCATTCGATTCGACGATTGTAGAGAGAGACGCGCGACGATACCTTCGAGTGAACCGAGCACTCCCGGTGCAATTTATCCGCGCGGACTCTCGGGGGAATTCCGCGTGTTTGCGAACGGCGTTTCGCTCGCCGGCTAACGAGGTCGGTCGTGTTCCTAACTGTCGTTACACCTCGATAGGTCAATGTATCCGAGAACGTAATCCGTAGCGTAATTGATCCATTATTTTCTCTGGATATAATAGCGAACAGAAGGAGGACCGCCCTTCGCGGATGGCGATCGATTTTACTCCGGGCCGCGCGCTCTGTTTATTTAAAGTCCTGGAATTTCCGCGGAATTGAGGTTAACGCGTGGGAACATAAACGACGGAAACCTCTCCCCGTACTCCAGATAGACTTCCATTTAATTCGACGTAACATCGGAATATCGAATTGCAGTCCGAACGACATAATTTCCAGCAACATCGTTACTAGAACGTTATTACAATGACATCTCATAACATGCGACGTTTTCAAATCTGTCGTTCTTAACGCTGTATATACAACGTTATTGTTATACAATACTTAACCGGAATATTAAATATAATATTTCCACATTATGATTTTAACGCGGAAAAAAGAAATTAGCTGCCCATATGATAAAACTGAAATTTAATTACCGGACCTAATTTTCAGCTGTTAGTTTTCAGGAGCTCAAAACCAGGCACGGGGACCAAGGTATTAGACAAATTAACGAAAATTCAGTTCTATTGTATAGACGGCTAATTTTTACCCGTGGAAGCTGATTCTTAGGTTACTATAGGAACTAATTCCTTCTTTCCGTGAATATCCCGGAATATTGTCTTATCGCATAACAATTGAAAAGCAGAAAATATTACGTTAAAATGCGTTCATGAAATCCACCAAAAAATCCACGCTTCAAAGATTGCTTTTCGAACGTTCCTTGGATACCGGGTTCCGGCGCGAATCAAATCGAATTGACCGCGCACGCGAGAACTTGCCGATCCGTCGTGCGAACGTCCTCCTCTCGAATCAGCCGCAGTCATCCCGCCGAATGATAGCCGCTATTTTGTCGCGCCGAAACAATCCGGTTAAGCCGACAATCTCGCCCACAATTACGAAGTTTGTTGCGCCCGGCGAGAAATCTGCGAAGGGATGGCGGCGACGGCGGCCGGGCGGCAGGCAGGATCGACGGGGGCGCGGGGGGGACGCAGAACAAGGAGGCAAAATCCATCTGGTGATTTCACAGGCAATTATGCCGCGTCGCCGTGGCCGGGCGCGGGTGGCTTACTCTTATTTAACGCCAATGTGCGCGCGCGGAGCACGCCTCGCCGACCACCGGCGTGAATCGCCCGCCGCCGCCGCCGCTATCCCATTTGCGCGAAATTGTCAATGATAGAATGGCGCCGCAGGATCGAAAACCCCGCATTCAGCGTCCCCCCGCGGCACCCTCCCCGCGGCATTCTCTCGTTTTTTTCCTCTCTTTCCCCCGCGCTTTCCTCTTTCGCACTCTTTCCGACCCAAAAACCGCGCGATAGCTCTTTCCTCTCCTCTGCCGGTTTAACCTTCCCCCCTCTCTTCCCCTTTGCCTGCCTGCCCGCCACGGGGGAGGTTCGCGAATGGCCGAATTTAATGAGACTCCGCGAATTTTTAGAGCAAATAAATGTGTGTTTATATAATTTCGATATTTTTCCGTGGACTTTTAAAGCCGCCTACCAGTGAAGTGGCACCCCCCTCGGCGAAATTATACACAATGATGGGGGTAACTATTTTCTCTCATTCGGGCATTCGTCCGTGAAAGTCATTCGGTATCTCAGCGCGCGCCCTCGCGGATTGGCTCGTGAGATTACATCCCGGCGGAACGCGATGTTTCTTGTTAAGTTTTCGTAATTGCGAATTGCCGTTTCTGCCGCCACGGGGTTGCAATCGCGGCAACCCCGAAGAGGCCGTCGCGCTCTCCTTTTTGTCGCGGCGCGAAACTTCCTCGCGCTGCGACTCGAAAATAAACTCGCGGGCAAACTCGCCCTCGCGATCATTGGCCCGGGGAAAAGTTAAGCTGAGATTCGAGAGAATCGGAGGAAATCGTAGTTACATCGCGGTGAGATTTTCACGAACAGATTTCAGGATCTTCTCGTCTTCCTCGCGCGGAAAAAAGTAATCGGTTGTCCATATTATGTAACGTGATACAACTGAAACTCAGTTACCGGATTTAGTTTTCAACCGCGGGAGCTAAAAACTAGGTACAGGGACAAAAAGAATTAGCTGAATTAAACCTCCAACGACAAGGTGAATTTTCAACGTATGTTGTTTTTAGAGGGTTAACTGAACTTTCAGTTGAATTGTATAGACATAGAATTTTTACCTGCGAAAGCTAGTTTCCAGCTGTAGGAGTTACTTCTTTTTCGTGCGGTCGCGCAAAGTCATAGAACCAATTTATTGAAAAGTATCGACACTACTTCGCTGATTTGCATTTTTTCGCGTTGAAATGACCTTTGATTTCTTTGATTTGACATTACACGAGAATTTCTACGACCCGTTCTGTGTCTTCACTGCAAATTGCGAGCTTGAAGGAACCTGAGAAAATCTGAGGAAACTCGAAAGACCCCTGAAGAATTTATTCTTTGCCATACGTCACATGTTCCGCCTATTATATTTTTAGCCTGAAAGCACGAAAGTAAAAGATCCTGAAGAAGAAGTTACCGTCCGTTGCCGGCAACATGGCCGCCCGCTGCTCCATCCTTCGACTTCTCGTGCCTCACACCCCTAGCCTGAATAACCGCCTATTTCCCTTATATTCTTGCGTCTGTACACCTTCATCTCCCTATATAGCCCGGCTCTCCTTCCCGCCTACCTTCCTTCTCCTACGCTGAAGAACGGAAATTTGTTGCCGTTGCACGAAGTCGAGTTTTCCGAATGTCGCCAGCGCCAATGAGATTAGCGCCGCGAGAAACGGTAATCAGGAATAAAAATGCGTCAACCGGCGGTATTTACGCTAACTAATCTCCTTCGCAGGACGGAGAGGCGCTAACGGAGTTACTCGGCTTCGTCGTCACTCTCTCCCTCTCCCCCCTCTCTCTCTTCGTGTCGCTCGACCGTCGCTTGTTAGCCGAGTAATTGGCCATTTTTATGCTAAGCAGAGCTACCATCGACGTAGTCGTCGTCCTCGTCTTCGTCGTCACTGTAGCGTCCCTCCCGCGTCTTTCTTCCACCATTTCGCGGCTTAACCCTGCGAATAGACCGTGCCCCCCCTCCATCCCCCTCCTTTTTCGTTCCCCACGGAAGAACATATTCTTCGCTCACGGATATCAAGGTCATTAAGTACACGCGAATTCGGGGAGAGCCGTAATCGTCAGCATTCGGGAGATAACTCGACGCATCAAAGGGTGGTGGACTCGTGTCCTTTTAAGAGGTCGATACGGTCGCACTCGCGACCTAATAAATTCATTATCTGCCGGCGGAGGGGGAGGGGGTGCGCTCTCCGGGCCACTTTTCCTCTCCTTAAGTGGCGCAAGTGGCGAGCGTAATCCGGATGCTCGCGCGCCTCCCGCGAAACTCCGCCTGCGACTCGACGAGCTCGCTCTCTCTCTCTCTCCTCCGGCTTAGCGCCGGCAACTTTTCGTATTAATAATCGGTATAATAATTAGTATTTTCACGCGCGACTTAGCAGGAAGGACGCGCCGGCGTCGACGTCGGCGTCTCTCGGCGTCTCTCGGTGTCTCGGGGTTGGGAAGTTCGCCCAAGATCTTGATTTTAAGTTCGCCAAGAGCGAAGGAGGCGCATATTTCACCGCGCTAATGTCCCGCCAGATAAACTACAATATTAGCTGCCTTCACCCGTGATTTAATTTAACTTTGCCCCGGCGCGACATCCGCCCCGAGTATTTCGCCTACGAGCTGCTCGCCGCCGGCGCGGTTCGCGTCGGGTTTACCCGTTATAATCTCTATCGCGAGTCGGAGTGGATGCGAATTCCCGACGAGGAAAGATCGGCTCTTCGGACTCGTCGGAGAGTGTCCGGCTAGCAGGAAACGCGCAAGCCCCGGGAGACGCGCGTGCAATTGTCGTTTGAGCTCCTCTCGTCTCAGCACGAGGATTAAAGTAATGTTGTATTTGAAAAAAGATATTCCTTTTTCCTCATTAAATGGGAGTACCCTGCGCTTCCGTACAATAACTCGCTTAATTTGTGCGAGTATTTTCGTATCTAACGAAGTTCACAAGATTGAGGTATATCTGAATGAAAGCCAGATATTATTTGTTTGATTTATGTTATTTTTGCATACGTTTCCAACAATATACGCACACCTTTTCTTTTATTTTGGTATAAAAATATGTTCATCTTTGGAAAATGCGCATAGAGAAGCGCGGATTAGCGTCTCTGATTAAGCCAGTGTCGCTTTCTGGTTCTTCGAGACATCCTCCACATAAGTATCATCCTTGGAGAACCTGGCGTAACTATGACGGCAAAACAACACGAACGTCACGAGCACGTCGTTTTAGTACACATTCGTTAGAAAATTAAATTCGAATTCTTTTCACATACGCATATCTACTTACACGTTGGTGTATTTCGACTTTTCCGCGGCGGACAAGGACGGCCTGATCGATTTGACGGAGTCCACGAGATGCTTCTGCACGACTTTGATGTCGGATGCGTCGATTTTGCCGTTCTATTATTGGTAAGCGAAAAAATTAACATAAAATATTTCGCATATAACACATATCAATATATACAGGGTAAGATAATAACTATTGCCATCTCGAATAGCTTCAAAAAATTCGATATTTTATTAACGATTACAGGCGATCATTGCAATTTCTGTCAGATCAATTTTCCCCTATACTACTCTTGTATCATATATATTTCGAGTGTATTCAAGGCAGTAATAGTTATTGTCTTAACCTGAATAAAAGGAAATATTATATTGAAATATGATAGGGCAATATTGTATCTTTTATGCATTCGAAACATGTAATTTATCATTCGCTATCTCGTTCGTCGCGCGGAGCGTTCGAAAAGATATTATTGAGTCCGTCCCGGCGCAACGCTGCAAAAGCTCAATGTTGCGTGTCGGCAGCGCCGATTAGAATTAATTATTGGATTTAAGCACGTCCACATTGCCACGGCAGAGACATCCCACGCTCCTATCCGCATAATCGCTTATCACGCCGAGGCGTCTCTATCTCGTCCTCTCCCTCTCCTTCTCTCTCTCCTCTCTCTTTCCGCGACGCGCTCTCCGGAAACTCGCTCGCTAATTAGACGCACAGTTTGGATACTCGCGTTCTTCCGGGAGGTAAGTGCCGCCGTGTAACTTCGTTTTCTCCGATGCGAATTAATTAATAGCTTCCCGTGAGACGCGTCGTGAGTCTCTCTTAAGAGACGCCCCTGCGACCTTAACGCGGGCCCGATTAAGCAATTCTGATTAATTAGACCAGACAGACGGAGCATGTGAGTGACCATTAAATTTCCCCCCTGTTCTTGCACTCATACGGAATAACTTAATTATATCTTAATAATAAAACACGGTGTGAATTGTTCACACACGGAGAAAATATTCTAGTAAAAATTATTACAAAACTTTGTAATGCCGGATAGTACCGGAGTTACGGCTAAAATTATTATGTGTATTGCAGCCTTTAGTGATGTGTACGATGAAATACGTCACTGAAGATTACGACACACATTATAATTTCATTATGGTTCGGTATTGCAAAATTTTGTAGTAATTTTTACTACAATATCTTCCGCGTGCACTTTTCATATTCTTCTGTTCGGTAGGAAGAATATTCAGAGCTTGCAAAAGCTCGTCGGATCTTTTGGTTACGTTAAGAAAAGTGTGCATATGTCATATTCAATTAAAGTATCTACCATCATCACCCACCACTTTCCGCCACCTTTCGGATAAAAGTTCGAACCTACGTCTGTAAAGTGACTCGTCCTTTCGATGAAACGAAAGCTAACGAAAGCAACGTCGGTCCGACAAACTTTTGCCTAAAATCCCGAATCAAACTAATGATTACGTTAACCATCGATTAATGACCCTGATCCAAGTTCACCGAGCGCAGAAAATATTCCCCCTCCGTCTCGTTGAGATAAAACAGCGCTTTTCCGCTCGACGTCAGCCGAGTTGAATCGATAGGTACAAATGAATATGTACGAGACACACTCGCGAATGTGCGGAGGATTAACGGCAAGCACGTCGAAGACGTTCGGGGGAGAGGGAGAGAAGAGAGAGGAGGGGGGNAACGAGCGCTGTAACTAACGGAATGGCTGCCTGGCTTTCGATCTTGCAGGACCGCTGCGGGCCCTAAACCGCGTATCATTATAACGCATAAGATAATAACCCCCTCGACGTTCAGCGAGGCGTGGGGTGGCCGGGGGGGGATGAAGCGGAGCGCCAAAGGGGGGGTGGGAGCGCTTGGTCGCTCGGCGCTCTCGGCACCGTGCGCTAATAAACCTGGTCTACGTTTCCTCGGTTATATCGCGGCACCTACAGCCCCTGCGGCCCCCTTCGATCCCCCTGCCTCCTCAGCCGCCCTCACCGCCCCCTATCCAGGCGCGCTCCCGTGTGTACACACCGTAGGGTGCACACCTAACGATATTATCGTCATTACGCACTATCTTACTTCGGAAGCTCCCCTACAAATGATTCTCGGGCGAGTCGCGCGAGAAGCGCTTTTCATTACGACGACGATACTCAGATACAACAACACAACAGCAACAACAGATTATTCTTGCTGCGGCGGCAGCAACGACAAAATGATGTGGCCATTAGCGACGCGATCTCCGTTTCGCACAAAAGTCCGAGTCAACGAGGTGGTTTGAGAGATCGATCGCGGGTCGGCAGGTGGAGGCCACCCTGCGAAGTCCCGCCGCTCGGGTTTATCGCGCCCCGACCGACCTCGTGTATGCCCGAATACTCGCACGTGCTTATTGCGAGGGACGTTAACGAATCATTTTCTTCGGGTTCATCGGTAGTGATCGCACCGATGCGACAAGCGACGATAACGTCAACTCGTTCCTTGTTTCTCCGGGTGTTTCCGAATTCGACGGTCGAGAGGCTTCTCCGGAGGCAATTGAGCGTTGGGAAGCGACGCATCTCCGACGCTCAAGTGTGCAAATTCTTCGCAAGATTCAATGACTGAATAATGTGTTGAGTTGATGCGAAAGTTCGTTACGTTTTTTAATCAATTCTTCCCTCAGTCTCGGGATTCTTACGAGCGCGGGACCTCTGGTAGAAATTGAACTTCGCAAGTGTCCAGCCACGAGATCATCAATTTGGATCTAATATCGCTATTAGATAGTAACGTAACGTTCATTTCTCCTAGTGATTAGACAACGACTATAAATAAGTTGGCCGATGATCGGACAAATGGAATTACAATAAAAATTTTTATGTCATAATTTTCAAATGCTATTAACGAATGTACAGTAGCTAGATTATATATTTTAAAATAGACAGCGCGCCATTTACACTCGCCATATTTGAAACGTAATGGCTAGATCACAAAGCCAATTCCACCATTTTAGCGGGTAATCAGCCAGCAACCAACTAATAACGAGCTGGAAAATTTATTGCGATAAAATTTATACGCGAGATTTCCGATGTCACTATATAGCTGGAATATTTTGTGTCCGATGGATCCTACCTATTGCGAAGTTTCGTCACACCGTGTCACTCTCTATTAACGAACAAACAAATAAATGCGTGGGAATGTATGAATGTGCGAATAAACTCACGGTCGAAGTCGCCACGGCGTTCTCGTACGCTGCCAATCTCGCCTGAATAATCGTCGCATTGATGTCAGCCCCTGTGAATCCATCGGAGAGCCGCGTCAATTCCTCCAAATCCAATTTCGCACTGTCTACGTTTTGGGAGTTGCACAGCGTCATGAAGATCTCTCTTCTTTCCTCCTGAAACAGGGAGACGAGCAATTCTGTCGAATGTGATTAATAAATAATTGATATAAAGTCCCGACGAGACTTAGAAAGATCGATCATCGAACGTGTAGGATTCACCTCGTTCGGTAAGGGACAATGCAAACACTTGTCGAGACGTCCCGGTCTTAGCAGGGCTGGGTCCAACATGTCGGGCCTTGAGGACGCAGCCACGATAGCCACCCCTTCGCGATCTTCAACTCCGTCGAGCTGCGTCAGCAACTGGTTCACCACCCGATCGGTCACCCCAGTGTTGTCGTGCCCACGTCTGATTGAACGTCGAAATGGATTTATCATTTTATTACTCGCACGAATAAGAATAAGATAAAATTGAAACTTGGCGCGATGGGCACTAAAGAGCACGTACAACGCAAGAATCGAAAACCAACTGCAATGTACGCAAATGACTTATGTCGATATTAAGGTGAAATATCAAGTAACAGATAAAAATAAATAAGTTTTGACATCGAGTATGCCACTTACCTGGGCGCAAGACTGTCGAACTCGTCGAAGAACAGAACGCACGGCTTAGCGCGACGGGCTCTAAATATATACGATGAAAGAGTGTAATATTTAAGAATGCTCGGATGAAAATATTAAGTTACGTAATTGAAACGTACAATGAGAACCGGCAAGTCAGAAATTCGGTTCGTCGTACCTTTCGAACACATTTCTCACGGATTCCTCGCTAACACCAATGTACTTCGACAGCAATTCTGGGCCCTGAAAGAAAATTCATTCCTAGGAAAAGCTCGCAGAGAAAATTCTTTAGGGACATACATGAAGATCCGATGCACATATTTTTGTTTTATTATCATCCAATGATAATGAAATTCATTATTTTCACTGACGTCATTGACGAAATTATTGAATATTCATCGATATGTATTATTAAATATTCATTATTATTAAATTAAATTCATCATAACGTTATTGGCGAAAGAGGAAGTTACCTTAATGCTGATCAGATTCACGCCGCATTCACTGGCTATCGCTTTCGCCAGCATCGTCTTGCCAGTGCCGGGCATCCCGTACAACAGGACGCCGCTCTGGAGCTTTATCGGGGCGTTCTTGAAGATCTCCGGATACTTGAGCGGCCAGTGCAGAATTTCCGTGAGGGAATTCTTCACGTCCGACAGTCCGCCGATGTCGGACCAAGAGTGACCGCCTTTCTTGTGCAGCTGCACGTCCTGCATGGAGATCGGCGTGAAATTCTCCAGCGCGACACTCATGTCCTCCTCCGTCACGATCACTCGCGATTCGGATTTCGCCGCCGCTTGAGGCAGACAGGGACGCTTTGTTGACTGATTGATCGTATCACTTATTGTATAATTGAGTAATTAGTTAAGCAATTGATCGTGTCACCAATTAAATAACGAATTGTAATATTAACATTAAAAATTTCATCAATGTTTATTTTTCTTTTCTCGTATGTACTTTTCTCGTATGTGTCACTTGTACTAATTTCTTTTGTTTCAATTAATTTTCTTTTTTTATATTCGAAACGTCTGTGGTATTCGTCGATATTTTTTTTAGAAATTAACACCCGCCAGTCTCGTTACCGTGACGCTTCCATGCGGCAAATATCGCCTTCTCCGACAGGTCGACGAGATCCTGAGGCATCCAGCCCTCAGTCTTGTTCCCATAGTGATCCCAGCCCATGTCCTCGGGCAATTTGTCCTTGAGTCTTGTTCGCAAAATATCGATTCTGTGCTCCTGATTAATCACGACGCGAATTAGCGATGCGTATGTTTCGTCGAACGAGCGTCATAATTTACGCGACAAATCTGCAAATTCGATCAGAAACGCACGGGAAATGTGCGGGAGCAATCGAATTTTACGATATTTCAACGATTTGTTTCGTCTAATAGCATGAAAAATATTAGAACGTCCTTCTGAAGTACCAAAGCGGACTTTCCCTACTAATTAGCGTGGACCGTGAATAACGATTTCGCCAATTAATATCGCGCGTGCTCCGCCTTCCCGAAATAATTTCTACTTAATACCTTGTTGAGATTGGGAATCGACAGGACAGTCCTAAAGAATTGCGTCCCCCTTGCCGGTCGTAATTTCAAACCGATCTTGTTTACGCTCATGCAAGTGGCGACGATCGAGATGTAATGGGACTTCTGGTATTGCGTGACAGTGTTGATCAGCATATCGGTGATTCTAAAATTGATACGAAGTCTCGTTTGATTACGGGGAATCCCGTGGAATGAAATGATCCTTGGTCGGGTCGGCAATTTTTTTTTTCTTGTGGGAAATATAATGCCTTTTTGCAGGTAACATCGACATAAACTAAAATGTGACTATTGTATTCTCTCCAAATATTTTGCGCATTTTGCTCTCGAGTCAACAATTATTACACAGTTAAATTAGCAGATTGATGAATATGTATCTAATCACCTGGAGGCGTTCGTCGCGTCTACCGTATTTTCCTCGTCGTTTAACGAGGCATTAGTGATGCACTCCAAATCATCCATAAACAATATAGACGGCTGATGATACACGCATTCGTTCATGGCCGACGCAAAGATCTTCTGCACTGTCTCGACTTTCTTGCCTAATTTATAATTAATAATGCGTCTGATGGATATCGCAAAATAACTGTCATAATATAACATTAAACTTTAAGTTGCACTTCTCCTTCAACCATTTACCAGTCTCTCTCCGGATGGTGTGCCGATTCAAATGGTAACGCAAATTTATATTAAATCAAGTGAATATTACTTGAATACAATTTTTATCTCTACATTCAAGTAATATTTACTTAATCCGAGTAAAGATCTACTAAGGAGAAATTGGAGGAATTATTCACTTGATCTAGCACTTTTTTCTGTGTAGAAACACAACACAGCCTCGGTGAGAAAACGGTGATAAAAGTCAAGATATTAATTTAACGCTAATAAGTGAAGATTAAGTGCGAGAGGAACCCATCGCGACGGCGATTACCTTTCAGCGATCTACAATCGATCACGCGCGTGTGCACGAAGCACGGCTCCTTGCGGCAACGATCGATCAGTATTTTGCAGACGGTCGTTTTGCCAGAGCCCAGGTCGCCGCAGATCAGGATATTTTCCCGATCGTAGAGGAAGTTCACCTTCGTGTCCGGTTTAATTCGCAAGCCCAGGCCGAGATCGAGCGCCTTTTCGCAACTGTCGAGAACGCTCTCCACACATCTGCAATTCGTTCGTGAAATATTCCGTGAAATTTCGCGCGACAGATTATAATCTCACGCGAAATCACCCAATTTGTGAATGAAGCTTCGACTTTTTTTTTTCTTTTACGGTATGACAGCGCATGAGGATTCGCAAGAGTAAATGTCTCATCTCTAAGCTTAGGGTGACTTTCAGCAAGTTTTAATTGATCTAATCGGCGATCTAAAATTACCGTCGGTCAAATATTATCCGCTCTATCTTGCGGACGAAGATAGGCATTATTAACTTCTCGATTATTATTGAACAAGTTTCAAAACTGGAAATTGGTGTCGGTAATTAGTATTATTATTTATCGACCAGTTTGATCCGAATTTGAAGAAAGTCACTCTTACACAATAAAAAATATTGCGTTAAATTTGACACATTTCACATACTTTAACACTTGCATATGTTGAATATCGATTCGACGGAAAATGTTGAGATAATATAAACACAATATGTCAAATTAACATACGGGTATGTGAAAAACTTGACAAAAATTTTAACAAGGACCAATTTTAACAAGCACAAAATGCCTTTTACCGGATTCCGACTCCATACGAGTGAATCTTTTAATCGATCAGAGCAAATTTGGCTTTACGACGATGAAACACATCGATTCGAGCGATTCATTGTTCAATTTCGAGCGAAGACATTCACTCGACAATTTGAAATGGAGAATTCGCTCTGTACGAGCGGCGAATCGCTCGAGATTCAGCGACCCGGCTTTTCGAGATTTCACTGCAACAAATATGAGAACAACAGAAACAGTGAAATTTCTCGATTCACCTCGTGGAAGTATTCCCCAGTTTCAAATCTTCCGAGCAGTGGGCCTCCAAGATCTCCGCGTTGGCGGAGTACAAGGCGGGCTGAACGCGTACATGCAGGCTCTCGATATCCTTGTCGTCCAGGAACGCGTAATCGCAATCCTCGGGCGACATCTGCACGACGTAGCGTCTGCCTTGGTCGAGCAAAATCGAGCGGGAATTGAGCAGCAACGGCTGGTCCCTCGAGTAGAGTTTCACGTAGCTTCGGAAATCCTGCACCGTCGTGCCCTCCGCGGCAAAGACGTCCAACGACGTCGGCTTCGGTCGTCTGCTCTCCTCGATTAGCTGCACGACCATCCTGCTTCCCGCTCCTATTTGCAGGCTGATCCTCAGACTGTCCGACGCGTAAGCACGCGAGTGAATCGAGTCCAAGTCGAAATAACCCGTGTCGGGAACATCGCCCCTTTCTAAGACGTCCTCGAGAACGTAAATCCGCGCGGTGAGCTCGTCGGAAACTTTGGAAAGAACGGACGAATCGCCGTCCCGCAAAAAATTCGTGCCGCTGTCGTTGACCCGCTGCCGTTCCTCCGGTACTTTCTTGACCTTACCTACAAGTAAGGCCATTCTTTGAACCCTCTGAGCCTTTTCGAATTCTATGAAGGTAATTGTGCTCATTGCTTCGTCCATTGATTCACTTGTGAGACAATTAGCTTTCCGCGCGGTGAGCGACGATTATCCGATACGGAGGTAAATCGAAACGTTAACTTCGAGTTCAATATTCTGTATCGTAACAATGTTATCTGCATTATTAAAGAAGTATACAAATTTCGACAAATCTTAGACCTACGTTAGAAACACCCAATGATTTATTCGCGCCCCAAGTATCTAGCCAGGTAAACAGTTAAATGTTTCCCAAATGGAAGAAGTCTCCCACCGAGAAACCAAAATTGCCCTTTTCCTCTTCGGTGCGATTTTTGAGGAAAAGAAGAAAAAAAAATCGAAATTTACACATTATTCTCCCGGTCGCCGACCTCGCGCTCTTCGGCAAACAGCGTCTCGGTATCAGAATGTGGCTGGGTGCTCTCAGTATCAAACCGGTGGGATTTATGGTGCTCGTGAACGGCAGAGGATACACGCGAAACACACGAGGCAGGCTTCTCTTGCGAAAGTCCTGCAGCAACGCGCAGTTCGACGCGTTATCGTCCGCATTGTGCTCCTTGGAAAAATAAGGTAAGATCCTGGCCAGAGCATTGCGCATTACGCCGGGCTGCTCGATAACGTCCGCGTTTTTCCTCGTTGCATCCGCATCGAGCACGTGCACCTCTGTGAACTGTTGCAGAAGCCCGTACGAAAATCTCGGTTCTAAATCCTCTATAAGAATCACACACAAAATATTTTTTTTAAATAACACCAAGGAAAGACTCGTCATCGAAGATCTTCTGTTTATCTATATTTTTTAGAATGTAATATTAAATGATAAATTGAAGGGGTGTATTTAATTATGAATCGGCAGCTATTTTTTTTTTTAATATTCTCCCTCCCGTCAAATTTATTTGACACAGTCGTTGCTCCAGATCCTTCGTTATAAAGAATTTTTGGAGAAACCGCACAGTTTTTCCCGATTATTTCTAGATTATTCGGATCACCCTGAATCGTCCATTTCCCATTTGTTCTCGGAAATTTCATCCTCTGCTTTCAGCACTTCGATTCCAGCCAAAACGCAGGAATTAAATATTTCCGATAAATTAAACTACAATTATTTCGATATACATATATAACAATCCACTCATATTCGAATAACTTAATTTATCAGAATCCAATTTCCACTCGAACTTTTGGGATTCGCTCGACTTTTAATTTTCATTTATCGACGCCTCCTCGGTAACGAAAGTATCAAAATCGGATCTGATATTTGCAATCGGGAATAACACGATTCTTTGAAGGTTCTGTTGCTTTTAATTTAACGCAACGCAAAGGAAACAACTTGCCTACGACAAAAGTTACGGAGGAGAATTTTGAGACCCAGGCCACGATCGGCTGCCGTTTCGCGACGACTCTCACTTGACTCAAGAGACTCGACTGCACCTTTTCCATTTGCAATTCCTACAGTCGAGTACAAAAATTCGATTAAGCGATACGACGATTAATTGACCAACGCGCAATAGAGAATTTCGTACCAGAAGCTCACGATCGTTCATCGTGAGGGGAACGACATTAATACTGCTCAACGAGGAGACTTGTTTTACAGTGGACACAAACACCTCGTCCCCTTCTTGTATGTTCAGGCTTCTCGCAAAAATCGCTCCGATGCCTAACGTGCCGTTCGAAATAACGTTGGACGTAAGAAAAGAGAAGTAATACACACTCGTGTCGCGCGTTACTTCGATCACATTTTCCTGCAATTAAAAATCGTCGTATTATCGGTCGAGATTTCGACAGTCGCTAGCGATAATAATGAATCATATTTCGTGATCAATTTTCTCAGAAATTTTCGATTTTACCACTCTCACCATGCCATCCTTCACCCTACCTAACTCTAAGATTTTAATACGAAACAATTGCGTCTCTTAATCACGGAAATAAGCTAACGATCTCTCCAGCGCCATCTAGCGGCTTTGTAAAGAACCCGTTAGAGAGACGAGGTTTGAGTCTTGGCTAAATGACCCGCAACATTGTGACCCGTTATTTGCGTTAGTTCCATCATTTTTCATTCGCAAATTTTACTATTTAACGGTCGACTAATACACTTTAATAATAAGCGGAATGAAAATGAACGCCTTAGTGTACGCATTTCTCGCACTAGAATAGTGAATTCGGCAAAAACGAATAATATACGACGAAAAACAATCGAATATCGACTCGTAACGTCGATTATTGCCCGTCCCTGCAGATGGCGTTTCGCGACTGACACGCGACGACGACGCGACGTGTGATATTTGCGATAAAGGATCGTGGAATCGTGTAAGAGACAACACTGACCTCAGTTGCCATACGGCGCGTCCAGTGATTCGAGAGACCGGTGAAACAGTTGTTCGCCTTGATATACTGCACAATCAAACGTTCGTGTTCCATCTCGTTGCGAGCGGCCGTGAACTGACGAAACACAACGAGGCTCGTGCGACCACGCTCTTTTCCTAGGGGAAACTGTTGAACTTTGCTACTAGGTAGTTGCATGCAATTGCCATTGCACATATGCGTACATGTAACAATGTTAAAACGAAGGATGATGTCTAATATATAATACATTTCTTAAACGAAGTTATTACAATACACATTTTTCTAAGATACAATATAATTCACAATAAATAGTGGACAATTGTTATGTTTTTATTTATTATGTTAATCACAAGGTTCGATTATAAATACCGCCTTAATAGCGACCTCGACTGGATGCACCCGTGCACATTATTACCGATATTTATAGTCGGATCTTATATTTAAGACAGTCTTAAGTTCACCTTCAGATGCATCGTAGCCAATGAAATGAGCCGTGGAGTATCTGAAGGTAAAGATAGATGGCTCAAACAAGATCTGATTTACCGTCTTTTGAAGTAGTTCGAATTCAGCGCCCGTACAACCCGCAACATGGCTGATCGTCACGTGATCGATGGCCGCTGACATCGAAAGGAAGGCGACAGCTAGCGTCGCAACCGTATGCAGTTAAACTTTATCCATAGTGCGATACTGGGAACGTTGCTCATGCGAACAGCGCGTGATACGCGCGTCCTTTCCGCCGACATCTCGCAACGACCAATCGGCGCGCGCTAACTCCATAACTGTGAGTTTGAATGACATCAACTGGCGCTTGGCTACAGTTTGTGCGCAAACGAGGGATGTAGTCCGCTGCGTACCAAGCGTGTGACTGAATGCCGGGTAATGCGGAGCACACGAGACTGGATGTTTTCCTAAGTAAATTACCGCAGCCTCCTCCACGAAGAAACGCTCGCAGGTAAGAATTTGTATAATTCAAGTCATGTTCACAGAGTACGCGAGAGTCCAACGTATACGTTGATCCTTCCCATCCATCATCGTAATGGCCGTTGCTGTTTGACGGTTTTCCTCACATCGCCCTGTACCAGCGTGAACCGGTGCGAGTGAGATCGTTCGCTAAATTAATACGATTGCAGCACGTCTCGAGAGGATTCCGGAGAGAAAGAAGCAGCCTGTCGAGCGGACTGGAAACAGTTGGCCGCACTGGACCGAGGAACCTCGCCGAGGAACTCCCGCGTTTTTTCTCGCGCGACGTCAAAAATGCAAGTTTCTTACGCTTCCGAGTGCACCCGGTGATAAGAATTTGACGCAGGGATTGGCACGGATCTCCGCACACATTGACAGAGATTCAACCTCCGATTCTTCTTTATTCGGACGACGAGCCTGGCGATTTTTCCAAGGTAAAGGGCGATTTTTTCAGAATATGTAAAGATGTAACGATGTTTACATCTGTTAATTAATTAACTCTACGATATTAATATTGATTAAATTGTTATTAGACTTCCATTTGTTATATCTTTGTGCTTTTTCAATTAAGAAATGAGTCTAATGATTGGTTTCTTGAGAATGAACGAGAATCTGTCAACTTTGTCGAAATGTGTAGTTGTAGATTCTTGTTTAAATCTGACTTTGTTGCACTCAATCGGAGCGAGTCCTTTGTCGAGCCAAGTCACTGTCATTGTTCATGATCTTCCGCAAACTTCCCCGACGATATTCGCGCGTCTCTATCGTAAAACATGGCTGATTGATGTTCGAAAAAGATAGAAAACTAAACCAAATATTTTGAACACCGGTATACCGTTGTGTCATAAATAAATTACCCGATTTTGAAAAACATTAAAATCGGTAGAAATAAAATTATCGGGCGAGTCGCTGTTTTGTTGTAATTGAAAATAATACTTATTAATAATAATAAATAGAAAACCTGAACACAAGGGACAACCTGAGTTATACCGTATCAAAGTTGCTTTGTACACAACAATGGCGCCTCCGAGAGTGATGCTCAAGCAGAACAGAGGGCAGAATACCGCTGTTGTAAGAAAAGGAGTGACAACAAGAAGTCAAAATCAAAATTCCTTATTGAACAATGTGTTAAACAAACAGAACATCATAGGTCGAGAAACTCGCGCTAAGCGAAAAGCAGAAGCTTCGCCAGCTAAAGACAAAATGACAAAGAGAACTGCTTTCGCCAATATTACTAATGTGAGTATATGTGATACTCACAATTATTATGCCAGACATTACCGTATTCATTATCATACTTGATTATATATCGCTATATTTTATCATTTACTCTTGATTCTGTACAGTTTATTATATTTTATCATCTTGGTTTTAAAGGCTATCGGAAAGACACTGGGAGAACAGAATCGTTTACAAAACAAAGTAGCACCTCAAACGATCAAAACGAACATAGAAAATAATGCGGAAAAGCGTGTAGCAAAAGCTACTATCATATTGAAAGCGATACAACCACCACCACCACCACTTGCTGTCAGGCCCATTAATAAAAAAGGAGATGTGATTAACGATGAAAATAATCCGAACGTCCCACCGAAAATTGTAAATATCAGATCAAGTTTAGATTTGGAGAAATCAGGTGAGAATTCGTTGTACGTCAGCGCGTTAGAGGATGTGACGGAAAACGTGAAAAATGGCCTCATGTTTACCAAGGTGAGTGAAATACTATTTTTAGTATGTTACAGTGTACTTCATTCGAGGAAAAAGAATAAACGTAATTGGCACTTCCTGCCAATTTGATATTAATTTATCCGGAAAGTAACCCAAAAAAATGCAACGGTTGGAATCCGCCGAAATACTTCGAATGTTTTATATCAAAGCTCGTGAAGTTTCAAAAAATATTCACTGTGTTATTTATAAGAATCTGAAGATTGAGCAGTGCGACACTCTCATTAATGCATCTGACCGCTAAATTACCTTTGCGCAAAATTTCGGTTTCGTGTTAGTAAACAATAAGTTTTCTGTTGTACCTGTTATCTGTAAAACCGGTTTGAACAAATTTACAGTTTCACGAGTGCGAGAAAGAAGTAAAAGTAGAAGCAGCAGAAGTGGTAGCCCCGATTGAAAGGCACGAAGACAACAACGAGGAGAAGGTGTTACCAGCCGTCACTCTGACGGACGACATTCCCGAGAACTTGCTGCCCGACGGTGTTCTGTGGGACTTCGACGCCGAAAACTGGCTAGATCCTTTGCAAGTGTCGAATTACGCGAGTGACATCTTCCAATATCTGAGGGAACGGGAAAACAAGTTTCGCATTGTCGAATATATGGAGAGGCAAGTGTGTCTCTCAGGATGGATGCGTGCTATGTTGGTCGACTGGATGGTCGAGGTGCAAGAGTCGTTCGAGCTCAATCACGAGACCTTGTATTTGGCTGTAAAACTGGTCGACCTGTATTTGTCGCAAATGACAGTCGGCAAGGAGACCCTGCAGTTGTTGGGTGCCGCGAGTTTGTTCATAGCGAGCAAATACGACGTAAGTTCCGGCGAATTTCATCTCTACCGGAACTTCCTCGAAGTCATCTGACAAAATCGTCTTCTAAATCCCGTACAATATGAGTCGAATAAGAACTTGTTCTCGACTTCGGTTGCAGGAAAGAATACCACCGATGATAGAGGATTTCTTGTATATATGTGACGGCGCGTATTCGCAGAGGATGATCATCAAGATGGAGATGAATATCCTGAAAGTAGTGAATTTTGACTTGGGAATACCTCTCTCTTACAGGTTCCTGCGACGTTATGCTAGGGTGAGTGACGGTTCCCTTCATTTGTCACATCCCTTTGCCTTCGAATATGCTTTATACGATCTTTTCACCTACAACATGATTTATTTTAAGTGGCGCGAAAGGCACTTTCCGCGCTGCCGAAAGCCGTGGTAACGCTTAAATTTCAGAAAAACAACGTCTGAAGCGTCAAAAAACATTTTTTGTTAGAAATTACAATTTATAATTACAAGTTACAATTTAGTGCTTAGAGCAAAAAGTTAAAGACAGGGTTAGATAGTAACTTGTTAATTCAATTAAAAGCTACGTTAACACTTTGCCGGCCGCTATCGCGTGACGTTTCTTCGCCAACTGTTATCGGCCGCTGTCACGTACACGTGACTTCTTTTCGCCAGTGGTGATGCTTCATTCCGATGTTTGCATAAGTACACATATTGATGCAGAGCAACAATGATGAATAAGTCACGTGTACGTGACAGCGGCCGGCAAAGTGTTGAAAGGTTAAAAACTTTTGACTTAGTTAACTATTAGTGGAATTAACTTATTTAAATTTAAACAGGATAACTTTTAAACTTAGTTACATTTTATATGCTTATTTTTTTTAATTAAGCTAAAGTATTTTTTCATGTATATTGGTTTTATATAATTAAACGTTTCACTTGATTTTTAACTTTAACGGACCCAATTTCATTCTAACTTAGCTCTTAATTAGATCAGTATATTATTCATGTAACTTTCAACATAAAATTGGTTAATTTATAGCGATCAATTGTTAATTTAACTTAAAAAAAAAGGTATTAACTTACCCAACCCTGGTTAAAGATTTATTTGAAATGTTTTTCTCTTTGGAAAATGTTTGGTTCAAGAACAAAATAAATGTGTCACTTAAAATTAATCACTCTGGTGCATTTTAATTTAATGAAAGTTTG
This sequence comes from Dinoponera quadriceps, assembly GCF_001313825.1. Classification (NCBI taxonomy): domain Eukaryota; kingdom Metazoa; phylum Arthropoda; class Insecta; order Hymenoptera; family Formicidae; genus Dinoponera; species Dinoponera quadriceps. Next base: position 1,210,355 of record NW_014556754.1, read on the forward strand.
TGCAGTGCATTAGCCGTTATTATTTTTCCGAAAACAGTGTGCTAAAGTGTCAATGCCCACGTTAACTTTGGCCCGATACATATTGGAGTACTCACTGATGGATTACACGACGATAACGTTCAGCGATAGCAAAATGGCCGCGGCTGCGCTCTTGTTAGCGTTGCAGATGAAAGATCTGGGCGGATGGACCGCGACGTTACAGTACTACAGTGGTTACACGTTGGAAGACATCAGGAGTATCTGCATCACTTTGAATGAAGGCATGCACAAGAAGCATAAGGAAGCTTTAATGACCGTGCGCAACAAGTATAGTCATAAGTAAGTATCGATATGCCTTCCTTCTTCCTCCGAGTGTCAATTGGGAATATTGATCTTTCTCGATAACGTTGCCTGCGAGTGACCGTTGTTAAACGCATCTTTCTCGCATTGCAGGATCTTCTTCGAAGTAGCAAAACTTCCCCTAAAAGACAAATTGGATATATAGATGATGCTTAAGATAGTATAATAAATGTATACAGACAGATGGCTCTGATATTTTGATGCCCAATATTCGATTATGAAGTCATACCAATTATTGTTGGTCGATTTTGGTGAGAATTATATCTACAGAATAGTTCTTAGCGCGCTGAGAAAGTAGGAACATTAAATTGTATCGCGCGTAGGACGAAAGTTTGTGTTACGTGACCAATTTCGTGCGAATCTCGAGGAGCCTCAGCAGGAGCCTGCATCCATTTTTTTTTCTACTCACCTCCCTGTATCCTTTTTATTATTATTATTTATATTTAACAGTAACATCTATCTCGTTTTACAATCGCAGTATTTGTAAGCTAATTTACTTTTTATTCTTACTTTTTTCTTTTTGTTAAAATTTATTTTAGCGCCATGCTTTTACACTCCGCGAAGTAAGTCCCGAGTCCCAAACTTGATTCCGGGTTTCTTTTCACATGACACAACTGCGATCTGTCTATCACGACTGACAGTATTTCTGGAGTTAATGGGGGGAAAAAAAAAAAGAAAGAAAATTCTATTTATCGCCGATTAAATTGATAGTACAAACGCGATTACGCACAGACGAATGATGAAGCAGTAAACTTGTACTCGAAATTCCGAAAATAGAGAGTGTGGCGCATTGTTACGTGTATCATTGTTGTACCTTATATCTAGACTGATAATCAAAACTCGTGTTACCGGTGTGGAAATTTGCACAACATGTAGCAGTTGCACGCGCGTATGATGAATTCAGATTTTTGCGAGGTACGATACTGACTGTGTGATTCAACCGAAGGACACTGTGCCTTGTAACATGAAAGATAGATACATTCAGTAAGGTAACATTAGCTATATATATAATGACAGATTGGCCGGAGGCGATCTAAGCTATGTTTTTACATTTGGCGAAATATATATATATATATACATATAAGATATCCCTTTCCGCGTTGAAGATGAAATTATGGTTGCCCCCGGTTTGTGTGACTGTTCGAAGCGACAGATATCGATATTCACGCTTCTACAGTAACAGTGTTTTACACAAAAGGTGTAACTGTAAACGTGGACACTTCGTAAACTGTTTTATCAGAATGATAAATCTAATCGACAGTTTCGAAAAGTAAAGGGAAGAAGATTTTGACAGATGACGTGCTAGAAATTCTGTGTGGTTATAACGAAGAAGAAAAGGTTTAATATAGTATAAATAAATCCTCCGTTTCGAGACAGAACTTATATAATTGTGTGGCTCAACAGTCTTTCCCGAATGAAAAGGAAAACATTCGAAGAATTATCAATAGAAAGCGAAAAAAAAGACGAACCTGTGATATCGACATTCGCCTATTGTGTATAATGTAACAAAATTGGAATGACAAGTGTGTGTGTATGTGCGCGTGTGTGTGTATGTGTGTATGTGTGCCAAGTTTCATTATCTGCAGGGTGGTCACGAAGTTCCATTACTCCTAATGTGTAATTGAAAGGCTCAGTATAAGGATGGAGCGATTTTACGCGTCAGATTCACCTCTGATATGATTTTGCATTTTAAATGTCGATCATTATAAAATTACTATAAAATTATGGATTGGCCTCTTATTCTTGCTGAATCCATCAATTAGCATGTTGGAGCCCCTGCGGTATATAATTCACTTATAGCTATTCAAAAAACGGGAGAAAAAGTATTAAAAAAAAAATTAAAAAAATTGTAAGAAACACATAAAAATAAGAATCTCACGCATAACAGATTAATATATAGCCGTCATAATTTTCGTAATAATGGAAAATAATATTACCACCGAGCTCTGCGACGTTGGGGCATTTGTATTATTTATTGATCATGAATAAACGCAACAACGAAGAATATAAGGGATATATTTGTGAAAATAGTTAATTGTAAATGAGGGGGAGTAAAGGAATTTTAAGGCCGCCCGTACAAATCACTGCGACACTCGTGTACAGTATTTATATGAAAGTCCCTTCAGTAAGAATATCGTGACCATAGTAAGGATGTTCGGACGAACCTTAGATTTCTAGTTACCTCTCAAAGACAGATATAGGCGAAGTACTATACATACGCACGATCGGCTCACACCTGTACGTATTACGTAAGTAGAGTATAAAATATTACTTCTGGCGCACTCGGGATTGGGAGATAAAAAAAGAAACATGTCAAAACACCTCAAGAAACGAGGTTTTATACTCTAAAAACGTCCAAGAACACTATCTGCCACCATGAAAATTATCATCGAGATTTCGAGCGACATTGAAAGATTTAAAAAAAAAAGGCAGAATAAAACTAACAAAAACCAGGTTCAAAACTTTTAAAAATAACAAAAAAAAGACGATGAAACGTTAAAAAATGGGCCCACATTTTCTAGCGCACCCATGATCGGGATCGGGGGATTAAAAGAAAGAAACACGAGAATCAAATAAGAAACACCTTAGAAATCAAATCAAAGTCCTCACAGCGGAAGGTGGGCTATGGTAAAGGCGCGCAGCCTCTCGCGCCGCGAACACTCGGGCTTGTTGCTGCCGCCGCCGCGTTTGCAGTCCACGTGGAAGACAGGCGCCGCACTTTTCACATCGTTGAGCGTAGCAGGCTGATGCATCTACATTCTTTCTGAATTTGTGTAGTTAAGTTCATTAACTTTTTATATTATTATCAAGGTTATAACCTTTTTTATTTTCAAATTTTCTACAGGGTGGCCATAGAGTTTCGTTACATGGGAATGCACGTAGTGCGTTTTCTATTTCGAGGTCTTCGTCGTCATGTGTGCAGCATTGTTTCTTGATTATGAGAAGCTATATAAGTCTTCTAGCGTATCAGGATCTGGTGACACACTAGATAATGACTCAGATCGCTCTGTAAACTCAGCTTCTTCTGGTAAGAAGGTTAGCTAAACGCCTTAAGATGGGGGATCGCATAAAAAATGCAAAAGCTGGCTCGTCGCTGGCACAGCACATGGGAATTATCTGAATTGATAACACTTTGACAGAAGAGGAGAAAGGGTGCGCCAGAAAAAGTATAGTAAATATTTTTACCTCTAAATAGTGATTGGGAGACAATTGTTTTCTTAGGTTTCCTGCGATTTTTTAGATGGTTTCGCTTGATTTCGATGATTTTGATATGTTTTTTTTTTAACTCCCGATCCCGGATGCGCTAGAAGTAACATTTTATACTCTACTTACGTACGCCGTCAAATTAGGACAAATTTCCACGGTGAATTTCTGTAACGAAGAACGCGAGCGCGGTCTTGAATAAGACATCTAAAGTTAAGTTTTCTCCCTTTGTAGTATACATATAATCGATAACATAATCGATAATATATTTTTCTACTGTCAGTGTATCATGGTGCGTTTTTACCTCGAGATAAATAGAAATCATCTCTCCGACAAAATGTCATCTCGGCCAGATGCTTCTCATGACATTAGGACGTCGTGAAGACGTTTTTTTTTTTTTTTAGATATACGTGTTGCTTGGGTCCCGATGGGGTTAGTATCGAACAACAAAGAATTGACTGCACAGTCGGTGTGAAATAAAAGACAATCATACTCGTGATAACAAACGTTCTTGCAAGGGGTTTAAAGTAATCCAGCAGTTTGAACAAAACAGAGTGAAATTCTCTCTTTACTTCCTCCTCGAATACTCGTGCCTTCCATCACGAAAATGATGGCGACTCTATATTAATCTACTATTGTCCTACACGTATTTCAACAATCTTCACAAATAAATAATAACTTAACATGTTGCATATCGCGCTAATTTAAAGAAAAGAAAAAAAAACGTTACCTGTTCAAAAGATCAACCAAAGATTGCATAACTGATGGTACGTGAGGAAATATATACAACAGTTTCTTCGGTTTGTTCAATTGACTCTATATTGGCCGTATATATTTGACTTCTTACACATAGCTAGCTATTAAATGAATGAAATCGATGCCGTAGTGCCGATCTTTGATGACTAATTGGCGTCACTCGACACGCGCTAAGTGCCGATAAAAACCAGGTACATGCAATATATTAACAGAATTGTTATATTAAATTTTTATATAATACAACGACGGTGAGAGAGACTTTTACGCTATTTGTACTCGTCAATGGTATTCGAACGTTGAAAAATTACTCTACCACTAATGCGACCATCTTATTATTGCCATTTGCAAATTACAGAGAAATAATACTTTTCGCTCAGTATGTACACACTCTCGTTACGCTCAAATAAATATCTTCATATAAATATATTTTTTAAATATCTCTTTAGTCTATATCAAAAAGGGGTAACTGCTATGCACACGCGGATTTGGTTAACAGGCTACTTGGTGAATTCATCTTACGGGTTTATTTTACATCATACGCTTTACGTGATTAAATTACTTTCTCTGTAACAGTGTTACAGTGAGATGCAATATATTGTACCTTTCTCTATTGCTCGCGTAAAATGAGCTTCATTCGTCTCGATAAATTATCCGGCTTATCTCCTAAAACGCATGTTTTCACAGACCGGTTCTCCCCGAGGACAGGAAAATCCGTGCAACCTCGTCGCATGTGACGTCTGAGATTTGCCGGGAAAAAATCCAACATACGCGTATCACAATGCTCACAACGCGCGTATACGTGCGCCTTTACCGTCGGTGGGACTCGCGTTATTTCGAGTTGCAGTCTTGTGAGGTAAATCCCGGCCTTCGAAATCATCGGCCACGATGATCAGTACGCGTATTCTACCCTGTACGGCGTGACGAGGAACGCCTTCGTCGTTCGTCAGGGCTTCTCCTCCCTGGCGACTCGCCTGGCGCGCAGCCTCTCGCACCGTGGACACTCGGGCTTGCCGCCGCCGCGTTTGCAATCCACGTGGAAGCAGGCGCCGCACTTTGCACATCGGACCACCCGCGACAGGTCCCACGGGAATATGACTTCCTTGGAGCAGCACAGCTCGCACACGAATCCTCTGGCTTGGCACAACTGAGACAGAAACCCAACGAGGATCTTAGGATAGCAACAATTCGGACTCTATTCAGTTCTATTCTCTCTCATTTATTCAATGGAGGAAAAGACAGTATTATGGCCTTCGCATTTACATTTCGTGCAAGTGTACGATGACTAATTATTTATCGGCATTATAGCGATTACTTGTGGAATCATTTATTCAGTAGTTCACGGTGAGCTACTGAGTGATTCCACTAAATAATCGCTAGAATTCGCCACCTAATAGGGGAGATAAATATCGAGAGAGGCCATGATATCACCTTTTTTTAACAGCAACCACTGAAAAATGTGGTACTAAACGCGACAGAATTTCCCAGACGAACAGAACGAATGATTCATCGTCTAACGTGGATACCTCGCAGCCCGCGATGTGCGCCCAGCAAACTTCGACGAGTTCTTGCAACCTGACGAACAATACTCCGAATTTCACGTGTATCAGATCTTGAATCGAGTACACGTGAGGATCGTTGATGATATAATTCGGCTCCTTCTTCAGCACGTCCTGAAGGCTGAAACGAGAACGATCGGGATCGGGATCTGCCGCGCTACCAGCTGACATCGACGAATGGCTTTCAAGCACCGATCTAACGGAGCTTCGACTTGATATTTACCTGATCGAGAATCGACAGGTGAATAAGAAGTCCTTCAGGAAGAACAACTGCGTACGCACAACCCTCGTTTTCTCCAACTGTTTGACGCGTCTGTACAGCAGCGGGTTCAGGTCGTTCACGTGGAACAACGGATCCGACATCATCTGATCCAGTAATCTGTACGAGAAGTTCGACACGGGGTACCTGTGCGGGGAAACGGTTTGGATCGGAGACACGTATCCCGGAATAACAATATTCGATAATCGACGCCGACGAAACTCAACCGAGCAAACACGAGGGAGCTTACCTATTGAAGTCCCATTTCGACAGGATTCTCCCCGGTACAAACGCCACCTGATTCGTGTGGCAGCCCGTACAGAAGTACCGGCCCAGGTACTCGCAATACCGGAAGCGATTGGCATATTTTACCGCCACCTTCATACCGCAACCCGCGCATCTGTAATTCTGTTTCGCTATCAGCATTCGTCTCCTGGAGGGAAAATAAAGCGTTGAAAAAAAAAAAGAAAAGAAAAACATGTTCGCAACCTTTTCCCATCTTTCTCCGTCTTCGCACTTACACCGGTGGCGCGTGAGGTGTGAAAATAATCTGCGGTCGCGGCGGCGCCCACTCGGCGGTGCCCCTCAGCGAAACCGTCGTCGCATCTTCGATCTCGGTCTCGTCGGGGCTGACCGGCCAGCTCTTCGGCATCGGCAGCAGGCGCTGAGGAGCGTCCTTCTCCGACACCAGCCACTGAAGCTCGCTGGCCCGGGGCAGCTGTTTCTCGCTGAAACGACTTATGAGAGAAAGCGCCACTCCCTCGGCGGACACGCTGCTCTCGTTCAAGGTCGAGTCCGCGGAGTGCCTCGCCGCGCGCGACTCCGCGTCGGAGAAGAGATCGACGCTCGAGGCGGGCGTGCCGCTGTTCCTCGGCGTGCCCCGCTCGTCCGAGGAGTCCGTCGACACGCAGTCCGACGAGCTCCCCGGGGACGTGGACAACGGGCTGACGCTTTGATCGGTGGTCGTGGTCGTGTCCGTCCTGCCGTCGCTCAGCAGGTCGCGGCTCCACCCTCTGCCCCGGCACTTCTCCTCCTGCCGTTGCCAACGTCTTAACCGTATCCGCTGCTTCAGCCGGTTGATCTCCTCGTCGCTCTCGTCGTCCACCGCGTCGTCCAGCAGCCGACGCTGCCAACGGTTGCACTTCACCTGCTCGATGGCGGCGATCATCGCCTCGCAGATGCTGAAGTGCGCGTTCTCGCGGTCGAGCTCGGCGTCGTGGGCTCGGGAGAACTGGGCGGAGGTCAGGAAGCTGGTGAGACTCTGACCCTCGACCGGCCGCGGGAAGTAGCCGGTCGCCATCGGCTGCACGCTACTGCCACCGTCCTCCATGAAGCTCTTCCGCGGCGTACGGATGTCCTTCTGACCCTCCACCTCCAAGCTCCACGAGCCCGTGAACTCGGGCGCCGAGCCCACCAGGAACGACGTCTTCCTCCGCGCCGTCCACTGCTCCAGGTACCTCATCTCCACCGACTCGGTCGTCGCGACCGGCCGCGTCTCCTCGACGTTCCCAGCTTCCTCGTGCACGCTCGAGGAGGCTTCGGGGCACACGCTGTAAGACGCTCGCTTGCTCTGGCCCGGCCGGCTCTTCGTCCTTCGATTCCTCGTCTTCCGCTCGCGTCTGACGGCCGTCTTCGGCTTCGTCTCGAGCGCATCCGGCTCATCGGGCTGCTTCGATTCCGAGTAGATGATGTCGATGATCTCCGCTAATTCGAAGGCGCGCGGATGGTTACTGTTGTTGTTGTTGTTGTTGACGTTTTCGTGGATGGTCGGCGAGGTCGCGACCGAACACTCCGCGGCGACCTTGCCGTGGCTCTTGACCAAAGCGGGCAGACTGTTCCACGTCTTCAGGGATACGTCGCTGTTGTTGGATACGTCGCTTGGCTCGATGACTTGCGCCGGTTTCGACGTCTCCTCGCTCTCGGTGTTCACCGTGTCGCGCGACACGGCCTGCGCAGAGACGCTCAGCTGATCCAAGTGACACCTGCTGTACACGCTCTTCTCTCGGGCGACACCGTGACTGACGCTGGAGAAATTCACCGGATACGAGGAGGAGCGACGATGCCGCCTGGGACTCGCTCTCGGGGATATCCACGTCGGCACGAACTGCGCATCAAAGCGGAGAAGTTGAGGTGATAACGAACTCTCTTTGATGCTACAATCGTGCGACACGCGCTGTACCCAATCGTCGTGCGGAATAATCGGTTTCGTAAACCGTGGAGCCCGGGATTTTACTCACCAAGCAGGGGTCGATTTCCGCGAGCAGCACCGGTTGATTCCTCTCGACTGCCCTTAGGCACAAGAGCGTCGCCTCCGCTAGATTTTCCTGACAAAGGAACGCCCATGGCTCGAGGCAGGAGAGTAGATGTTCTTTATCAGATAACAGCCACGATAATTTGTGCGATAGGGAATGGCCTTCTAAACTGAAAGAAAATACATTCTGTATCTCCTATCTCTTTCTTAATCGAAGTGCATTGTCCTTTCGATCAAAGATCCTTTTATATTTCTCGAACAAATTGAAATTCTTACGCTATCTTGTTCGCTATGTGAGTAAAGGAGAAGGCGGTATTGCGGCTCTCTATTGACAGTTTGTAAAATAATTTTGTTAATGATCAATATAGTTCAAATTGAAACTCGAGAATTGCATTAACGATTTGTCAAAACGTCGCTCGATCGACTCTAGACTCAAAGTTATGGAATATTTATTATTTAGAATGTTATTTATACAAAAACGTGACTGGTACTGCGTAATGAGTCGAAGGGGAAGAGGGATGGTAATGTGGCTCTCCACTGAAATATATTTGGAAAATTGACTTTGCGCAAATAAGTGTCGTGTCGCGAATTTATATGTTTATCCAAAACAAACCCTCTTAGAAGGAACAGCGATAAATATAGCCGTGAATTTTTAATGCAGATATCAACCTGTTTGTCAGAAGGTAAATGAAAATTGTTAAAGGACAGTTTCCGCAAGACAGATTCTTAAACTCAACTTGAATTACCGACTCGTCAAACAACTATTTCGACGTGAAAACCTCGAAAAAGAGGCGGTATTGAATCTATTTTAGCGGGTGACCGAATTAGCAAAACGCCTCGCCATTGTTGATGTTGATTTTACACAACTCGAGATGCGTACAGCGGAATAAAAGTTAAGCAACGAGTGACACACACACTGTGCGATTGGAAACTAACAGATGTATCTTGAAAACATTTCGAAATGTTGGAAAGTAATGATGCATTATAACAAATGCCGACTGTCGGCATAGTAACGCCGCTGCGTAACGGCAGGCAACTAAACAAATGATTCCATAAGTAATAAGTAAAGAATTAATTCATCACCTAACAGTAGATATCAGCGGCTTTCCATTTAACGACACAAGTCAAGCGACATCATTTTTCAACGAGTAACAAAAATAAGGATAAAACTTGTGCCGACTTGTGCGGTTAAATGGAAAGCTCCCATTAAAGGAAACCACAATACCGCCTTCTCCTCTATGTAACTGCACTTGTCAATATGAAAAGAAGACAATTACCTTTTATACAGCCACAACATGTCCTTCTTGGATGTTATCCTAGCTGGCAGATTGCACAAATAATCCTCGTTCTCCGACAGCACCGGTGATGTCGCTAAGGAAGGTTGGAGCCAGTTCAGCCCTTGAATAAATATCCAACAGTCCGGTTCGCCCTTGCAAAAGTTCACAACATTAAATATCTCAACACCGAGAGAAGTCTTGTCAAGTGCAACAAAACTTAAACAACACAATCTCACGCACTCAGAATCAGATAGTGCTTCCCTATCTATATAAAAAAAAAAAAAAAAGCGATCATCCCGACTCTCGATAATAATTCTGATACAGCGCGAAGATACCAAGAGATAACATTTTTAAGCTTGGCGCAACTAACATTGGGATCGTAAATCCGACAGCCGTGCTTGAATATCTGCTCTATCACATTGTGCAGCCGGTTCAGACCGCCGTAAACATTCCAGACGTTGGACACCCCGTCTATCATCAGGCCTTCCACGGTGGATCGTAGGCTCTGCAGTAGCTGCCACTTCTCCTTATTGCGCGTGTTCTCCGACATCCTGTCAAAGGACGGCCGAGCGTTACAACATCTCATCCACCAGCCACGTGCTCACCTCAAGGCTCACGGCTTACCTGACGAGCAATCAGCGAAGAGATCTTCCCGAGATCTTACACGTGAACGTAAATGCGACACCACCGCGGTTTTTCCCCTCTTTGTTTACCTCCCCGAGGATACGTCGGCTACTGCGGTCGTCGGTGCATCGGCGCGGCGTCTAATTGCGGCAGAGTCGACTGAAACACGAGGATCGATTGAACACGGCCGGGAGTCGCCGGGAAACGCCTATCGCTCCTCCTAGATAAGGCCCAGTGATAGTCGCCGGTGAATTCCTAATTTTTCTCGCTCGCCCGTTGCGTCTTCGTGCTCCGTTCATCGCTCGTTGCCGCTCGTCCGGAGCCGCTTACGCCACTCGCGTAACATACACGCGCATATCGGCGTGCCGTAATCGATGACACGCGATAAGGCAGGACGACGAGCGGTCGTTCCCGAGCAATCGTGAGCGGTCACGCGGTTGGAGGATCGGTGTTTACCCTGGTAATTACGACGCTGGTCGCTTCGTGAATCAGAGGTTCGGCCAAACGAGCGACGAGGGATTTCCCGAATGACGATCATACCACCTCGAGATTGCTCGACAACTTCGTGTCAGTGATTCTCCGTCGATACTGCAGTCCCCTTCGTTTATCGCATGTGAACGACGGGCAGGGTGGGATAGATTTATCTCGCGCATCGCACCTTGTACTTCGTAACGACTTCGTCGTCGGTGTGTTACGTAAAGATGATTGAGGGCATCTTTCGCAGAGCGGTTCGCAAGTGGGAATGAAGCTCCCGGCGAGAGAAGTACAAAACGGGGATGTCGGTGGTCGATAAGTCAATCTCGAGAGCGAATAATGTAAATCGATGTAAATTCGTCAATGTTCCACACCCGGCGAGGGAGGAATGTTCTTATTGAATTATCTATCTCCCGCTTTTATTCGATAAATTGTAAATAAATGGTTGATAAATAATAAATAATAAACTGTAAATGATAAATAAACTCGTCTCGATGATGATAAAACACAGAGTTACGTGTGTCTATTGAGCAATAATTATGTAACAGAACCGCATTTATTTGAACCGACCTCATTTGCGTTTATAATTATTTGCACGGTGGTAAGTTAATGAAGTAGAAAATAAGGTACTCGGAAACGCATTGCACGATAATCCAATTAAATGATGCGTGTTTTGTTTGTTTATTTTTCGAACTGCGAACATAATAAATGATCAAATGACGTCGGTGACTTAACGTCAGGATCAAAGTCCGATGAACCGCGGCCAGTACGGGGTTTCCACACACGCACGCCCTTTTTCACGAGAGAGTTCGAGAGTATCGATACTCGATACTCACTTCGCAGCTCTGCCGGTAAACACTGATTTCTTCGAAGCCTTTTCTGCCGGGTGATAAAATACTTATTAAATTTCCTTATTAAATTTCATATTATAACACGTTTCGATTAAATTTCTTTTCATTTCTCGAGATCCGCGCTTAGGCTCGTAAATATCCCGAAAAGTCTCCCTTTTCGACCGTACATCGAAGGGCGAGTGTCAAACCCTTTAATTACGTTCACTCGAATTCAAACGCTCGCTGCTGCGTGGGAATTTGCAACATTTTCAAATCTTGCCATCTACTTGTGAGAACAAAATTACATCTTTCTTTTTCTCGCGTATCCCAAAGGGTTCTCCTTCCCGTAAACAAGGATGACGACGATGACGATGATTGTTATTATTATCATCATCTTTGAAACATTTCTTCCATCTAGACAGTTGCCTGCTCGTGTTTACCGATCGAGTCGATACGGATGTTCGATCTCTCGAACGCGCTCTCCCCCACCTGGAGCACATGCGCGCGCAATTCTACGGGCGATGTCCTCTCTCGTTCACTCTTCGCAGCGGTACACGCGAAGTGTCGCTCGCCGCGGTGATTCGCAGTTTTCCCTTTCGATACCAGTTAGTGCCCATTCGATCCGGTCGAACGAAACATGGCGAGCTGCAGACTTTTCGGCGCTCTCGCGCGCGGCGTCCGTTCCAACGCGACTTTCGCGACACGTGCAGGTGATTACGTATGACGCGATGCGTTCGGAAGCGTAGGAGGAAGAACGGATCGTGTGTGACGAGAGAGAGAGAGAGAGAGATAGAGCGATCTCATACGGTCGGCTGTCTCCGGCTGAAAAATCCGCACTCGAAATCTACTCGATTTTCGAGGACGCACAAGATCAGCTTCGGTAAACGACGTGTCGAGCCAACTTCAGTTAGCAGCGATGCACGTCGGAAGTTATCGAGGATCGTATCAATTGATAATGGTGTAAAATTGCACCAGCAGTTCAAGGTCAGACAGTGCACCGGATGATATCCCGAAGGAATCATCGGGTAAACCGGACCAGTGTTGAAAGGGAACTTCTCGATACTGAATGTGCACAGTCAGTGTCGATTATGACCGACTAACGGCCAGATGTTATAGGGGCCGGCTTAAATTCGCTCGGCGCGACCTTTGCTCCCACGTTGAAAAAAGAAAGGGAGAGAGAGACAGCCGGCTATAGTGAAGTCGATTAGCGCTAACTTGCAATAGCCATCGCCTTGGCACCGGCCCTCCAAGTTACCGCTAGGAATAAACCGCTGCATTTTATATAGTTCGAGCGTAATAAGATCTGCATTCGGATACGTTTTACGCAGATCAGCGTTCCGAATTTGCTGACGATCGACTCGGCCTGCTCGAATTTCGAGATTCAACTTCAAGTTGTTCGGGAATCTTGGAATTATTTCTCTTCTGTTTTTCTTTTTTTTTTTTTTTTTTTTACAACAATTGGTATGTTAATTCAAATTTTTCTCAGTGTCGAGTTCGAACTGTCCGAACAATTGAGGCGAATTGAATGAACAGATCGTTGTCTCCGTTCGAAATGTCCAAATTTGAAGTTCAAATGAATTTCCGTTTCAAGTGAACCATTCGTTTGAGTATTTCGCTTCTGAATTTCAAACTATATGAAGAATAAGGAATATTTTTATGAATGATTCGTTACATTTTGCGCGCCCTACGTGTAAATACAGGCTAAGAAAAAGAGAACTCGAACTTATCCACTCGATTAGCAACATCGAGAGAATGTTGAAGTGAGAAGTTACAATTGCATCAGATTATCGAATACAACTCGAAAGTGAAGTTAACCTTTCGTTAGTCGCAATATTTTTCACCTTATTTTTATTAACACGTTAACTGCCGCACGCATTTCGGAGGAAATCTCCGTCAGGCCAAATCCATTAAAATTTGTTGATAAGAAATATTTAAGTATATTAATTATACGATCCTGAAATTACTTATTAAACTATGTAATTTTTTTAGTTTTATATCGTACTTTATACGGTCAGTCACCGGTGACTGACGTGGCACTCAACGTGTTAATGTATCTCTCACAGATACACTAATCTTTCCATTATTTTCCTCTGCTTCTCGATGCAATTTTCTTTTCATTAGCACTTGACTAGTAGACCAGATACTAAAATAAATACATATGTAAAAAACAATGAAAAACGAAGAAAATGAAAAAAAAAAAATTCATGTATATTTGTTGGATCTGCAACTAACGGAGAGTTAAATATCGTATAACGTAGATCGTAGCATCCATTATTTATCACAATTTACATTTCATGTCTTCAATATATACATGTGTGTGTACTTAGAATTGTAAATTGTACTATGTTCTAGACATTTGTTCTCTATAGCTGAACTAGCTGCACTAGTTAACACTAATTCTGCTTCCCTCTTTTTTTTTTTACCCATAGCTATATATATGTCGCAGAGAAATGGTGAAAATGGAGATTAGATCAAATCCCTAATCACCCCACCCATAATTTGATCAAATTTCCATTTTTATCATCTCCCTGCGACATATATATGTATTTCTTTTCAAGTTCTGAAAGTGCGTACTGATTCAGCGACAAAGAACAGATCTATTGCGTCGTACACAGTTTCCTCGTGTCTTATATTTTGATTATCTCTCTACAGGTTTATATCATACATCAAGAATGCTAGCAACCGAAGCAAACAGAAAACATTTCAAATGCAAACTAGTAAACGACGTAGCGGTTATCACCATGGACTCGCCAGGAGTGAAGGTACGTGTACAAAGTGCGGTGCGGTTGCTCTAATTCAATGCTGAGATATCCTCAAATAGCGACTCTCGCCTAAACTCTCGGGGCAATCTTGAAGAGGTCATTTATATCTGAGAACATCCGCCGTTACAAAGTTATTATATAAGAAATATCTATTTATCAGTTCTATCTGAAGAAGCGTACCTACCTATCAGTTGGGTGACCTTAGCATTTGACTAGATAAAATGGTCGGGTGACCTTGGTGTTTGACTAGATAAAATGGTCACATAACGCACTTATATAATATTACATCATAGCAGTTGCATTAATGCGTTCATTAAATGCTCATTGCGTAAAACTTTCGGGCCCTCCTAAAATAGAAAGAAAATATATTAACACGCAGATTTTTCTTCCATCCACGTTAACGCAGATGAACACCTTGCACAAGGAAGTATTGAATGAAATCAAGGAGTTGCTGACGGAAATCCAATCGAATCCACTTGTAAACGCGATGGTCATCATAAGTGGTAAGCCAGACAATTTCATCGCTGGCGCGGACATCAGCATGTTGGAAAATCTCACGGATGCAGAGAGCAGCTATGAGCTGATAAGGATGGGGCATCGCGTTATTGACATGTTGGCGAACAGTAACAAGCCTATCGTTGCTGCTATTCAAGGCAGCTGTCTCGGTGGAGGATTGGAGGTAACATGCAACGGACTCACGTCCAACATTTAAAATAGACGCACGAGTTAAGCCTCTTTAGCGATCGCTGCAGCTACGTTGGACTCTGTCAGAAGTGAGTCACATTGTTTTGTTCAGGTCGCGTTAGCGTGTCAATACAGGCTGGCCGTTAACAGTAAGAAAACCAGCCTTGGCTTACCCGAGGTGATGCTCGGCTTACTTCCTGGCGGTGGTGGCACTCAGCGACTGCCTCAGACAGTTTCCCTCCCCACTGCCTTGGACATGATGCTCACCGGTAGAATGATTAAGGTTGACAGAGCGAAGAAACTTGGATTGGTGGACATGGTGGTGAACCGTCTCGGTCCGGGCACTGGAACACCCGAGGAAAAGTAAAGGAAGCTTGAAATAAAAAACGTATTTGCAAATGAATGTATTCGGATCTTCCGAAAGCAAACTTTCGAGAAAATCGCGGTAACTCTTGTCAAATTTCACCTCTCCGCGCCTAACCCGGGGAAATACGATTATATATAAATGTTGTCTCGATATTCATATATAATTATTACTACGATATATATAGTCACACAGACAAAATTCGTGTATACAAGTCGCATAATTATATATAATAATATATTAATTTTATATGATTGCATATAAACATTTCTTCCCGGAAAGTTAAACGGGCTGTTTAGTATCTCGGATTAAAAAGTCCGAAAAAATCGTGTTCATCGAGTATGAAACGAGAATAAGATTCTGAAGGATTTTCCGCGAATTTCGGTGAGTCAAGGCAATTACAGATTACGCGTGTTCGTTTTTCGCAGCACACAGAGGTACTTGGAAGAGACCGCGGTGAAAGCTGCGCGGGACTTGGCGAATGGAAAGCTGAAAGCCGACCGTAGCCCGAAGTCTATTGTAGACAAGATAACGCAGCAGATTATGTCTTTAAATTTTGTCAAGGACATGGTATTCAAGAAAGCGAAAGACCAGGTGATGAAAGCAACTGGTGGCCTGTATCCCGCTCCGCTCAAGATCTTGGAAGTAACGAGGGTCGGCCTGGACAAAGGTCCTGTTGCCGGATTCGAGGCGGAGGCCAGAGGATTCAGCCAATTGTCGGTGACACCGGAGTGTAAAGGCCTCATCAGCCTGTTCTTCGGCCAAACGGCCTGCAAGAAGAATCGCTTTGGCTCAGCTACGAATGCACCCAAGTACGTCTCCGAGTAAACCTTCATATAGAATTCGACAAATTAATTATTACTACATGTTAGAAAAATATATTAATTTCATTGTACAACGTGATGAATTTTGATGATAATTATTAGATTTAATTGTCTTCTATTTGATTAATTATCGGTTATTAAAGTCACACAAAGTATAATTAGTCCACCAAATTCTGCTCTATTCTGCTTCTGTTCTTCATCGTTTCGTTTCTTTTTTTTTTTTTTTTTTTTTATCACTGTTTCATTATTTCTCATCGTAACGTATTGTGAACAGAAAAATCGCCGTGATTGGTGCGGGCCTGATGGGCGCGGGAATCGTGCAAGTCAGCATCGACAAGGGCTACGACGTTGTTATGAAGGATTCCAACGAAAGCGGACTGAATCGTGGCACGAATCAAATTCAGAAAGGCCTGCAAGATGCTGTGAAACGCAAACGAATCTCCAAGTACGGGTTACTTCAATAATATTAAATCTGTAACCAAACTGCGGTCTCTTTTAATAGAAACTCTCTGTGCAGTATGGACAAAGACAAGTATCTGTCAAAACTCGATGCGACGTTGAGCTATAACTCCTTCAAAGACGTGGACGTGGTGATCGAGGCAGTGTTCGAGGACATCAGCATCAAGCACAAGGTCCTGAAAGAGATTGAATCCATTATCCCGAGCCACTGCGTCATCGCTACCAACACGTCCGCAATTCCCATTGCGAAGATTGCTGCTGGCAGTAGTCGTCCTGACAAAGTAATATATTCTTTGTTATACATCAAATTCTACGTTCAATTACATCAAGCATATCGTTATAAGAGAAAGATTCTTAAAAACTTATATTTAAAATATTTAGGAAAAAAATTACTCATATATAATTATATGTAGAACATGTCTGTATATGAAAATATATTATTATACATATATATGTATATATTTTTTATATATGGACATATACATTCTACATGTAACATCTTATGTACGATTGTATAAAATTTTATATATAATTATATCTAATCATGCATGAATTTTTTCCCGGATACACAGTAATATAGTTATAATTAAGAAGTAAGAAACGCACGTAGATAATGAACCGTATAAAACTTGTTTTCTTCTTACAGGTGATCGGTATGCACTATTTCTCGCCCGTCGACAAGATGCAACTATTGGAGATTATAACACACAAGGGAACGTCCGAGGAAACCATCAAAACTGCCGTGGATGTCGGCCTGAAACAAGGTAAGATCGTGATTACGGTCGGCGACGGTCCTGGATTCTACACCACCAGGATAGTATCCACGATGTTGTCGGAAGCAGTTAGGCTGTTGCAGGTGAGCGAGCATTTCTCGAGCGATTACTTCTTGCAGAAACGATCGATCTAAACGCAAAACGAACGTAATTTGGTGATTAAACAGGAGGGTGTGGATCCAATGGATCTGGACAAATTGACGAAAAATTTCGGTTTCCCGGTTGGCGCAGCCACTCTGGCCGACGAAGTCGGTATCGACGTGGGTACTCACATCAGCGCCGATCTTACGAAAACTTTTGGAGAGCGCTTCAGGGGCGGTGACATAAACGTTCTCACCGATATGGTCAAGGCTGGCTTCCTCGGTAAACTTTTTTTTGCTCACCGCAGGCATTTTGCTCACGCACATAGAAAGAATTAATATTAATATTTGCCATTTGCGTCACAAATTATCTGTGTCTCGGCTTGATGCTATCTTATGCAAAGAGTTCGTTTCACACATGTTACGCGTCTGTTTCAGGACGCAAGTCGGGCAAGGGTATATTTGTGTACGAAGCTGGTGCCAAGCACAGGGAAACAAATATCGGTGCCTTAGACATCTTGAAGAAGTACAAGATCGAACCCAAAGGCAGCACGTCCGAAGAGGATCGTCAATTGAGGATGGTCTCGCGGTTCGTCAATGAGGCAGTATTATGCTTGGAAGAAAATATTCTAGCCAGTCCTGTAAGTTGATATACTTTGTGTAAGACTTGCCGGGTGACTACTTACCGTCAATAGAGAATGCAGATGTCAATTCAAAGATTTTTAACGCGACATTTAATTGAATTTTATACTATTTGCATCTCAGAAAGTTTACTTTGAATAGATTTCTTGTAGCTGACCATTCGGTAACATCTCTTTGATATCGATGAGACGTTTCTCTAACGCTGATTGAGGAAAAATAGAGAACCGTAGAATTTTGTAAATTGCTTGCTCGCCTTTGTACTCTTTGCAACCGGTGTCCTCGATATGCTTTCTGTTTATTAACAAATTATGATGTAGTTGGAAGGCAACGTGGGAGCTGTGTTCGGTTTGGGCTTCCCTCCGTTCACGGGCGGACCGTTCCACTGGGTGGACGTTTACGGTGCCCATCGACTCGTTAAGAAGATGGAGGAGTTCCGAAGCCACTACGGCGAGACTTACCGGCCGTGTCAAACGTTACTTGATATGGCGGCCGACTCTACGCGAAAGTTTCATTCGAAGTAAAAGTGCCGATAGGTGCCCGTCGATGTTTCTACGTTAATTAATCCTTTCTCTCATCCTGAAGCTATACTCCACTCGCTTCATAATCAAAAACTACCGAAATAGACACGAAGATTGCTGATCCCTCTGAATCCCGTGACTTAACTGGAAAACCCACACCATGCTCTTCGCGTGTGCGAATTTTGAGTGTCTCACTTTGAGACTAGCTGAAAGAATATCCATCGTTCTCACTCTAACACTCAGAAATCGTGAAGGAATCTTAAACGTTTCTCACGCTTTCTCTCTCTTAGTCAATTCATCGTAGGACGGATTTATAAACGGAAGTTAGCTCGGTGCTTGAGTACTTTCCGAACTACGTAAGTTAAAAAGTGACGATAACTTAATTACCTATATTGTTTACTGCTTGAGAAAGTTTCGTATAACTTGAGAAGCGATCACTTAAAAAGTTTCATATAACCCGGGTAAGATTTCTAACAGAATATTATAAGGATGTTCTGTTTTAAGTAATATTTCTACTCTAATAAGCAAGTGTAGAGAGAAGTTTGCTCTTAGTTCTACCGGAGAAATATCGCGTTTTGCGATCGATGAAAATATATAGAGAAAGTAGCGCTTCTTCAGCTTTCAGCTGCTCTTCTTGGACAACACGGGTTTGCTCACGCGAGTTTATGCGTCTCCAAATCAGACAGGATAAGAGGGGTTACGTGTCACGTTTAATATTCGGGGACCGTCGTAACGTATGTAGTAAACTATATATTTTTGGACTTGGAGTTTTTACACGGCCTGCTCAGCGTGGAAGCATTGCAGATAGAGTCGTGCATTTATTACTCTCGAGCGTTTTACACGCCGACACAGATCTTTGATACTACCGCACGCATATACATATAGGATCCTGTTTGTAAAGTAAACGAAGTTATGTAACGAATTATGTATTTCTATTTTTGCTAAGTTTATCGAGAATAAAGAGTTTCTACATTTAATTCGTGTCCTGTCTCCATCTCAGACTCCGTGTTGAGCGATTCCTTGTCATCTGCCAATCCGTCTAAATTATAACGAAGATTGTTCTGCTTTTTCTAACGTCAATGTTACAATTAATAATTAACGTGTAACGCAATTGCATAATTTTACTCTATATTTCTTCCACTCACAATTCTGTCAGTCGATACTTCCGTTATTGATTCATTATTGATCCAACGAAAGGTTCTTTTTCTAATATCAAACGATTTAATTTATAATAACGACGTATGCGGAAGTGATGTGTTCTCGCGTTTAGCAGCGGACTGATGAGGTCGACCTGACGAAAGAAAAACAAGAAAGAAAGAATAATAAACCTGTCTGGTAATTAATATTACCCTGTCGCGCACGGACGCAATAAAAAAATGGAAATATTTAGCTTGATGCAACAGCCGAGAGATGTTGCGCTCTTGTTTGCGCCGGTATCTTTCTCGCTAAGGCTCACCGCCGGCTTGAAAGTCAAGTCGAAACACAAATAGCCGAGATAGAAGTTTTAATTCATTAATCGCCCCGGTTGCATCTCGAGACAGGATCGGTCCTCCAGAAATGATCTTCACGATCTCTTCCGAAATTTTTCCACGTCCCGCAAGTCCGGAAAAATTCACGACTCGTTTCTCGGGCGCGCACGTTTGAGGATGACAGATTACATTATCGCGTTATAAACACCGAGGATATATTAATCGTCTGGCGCGCATAAAATCGTCCAAATTCGACTTCCCCTTATCGGACGTTCGCTCGGCTGGTTAACAACGAAAGTGTTTAATCATTGCGAATAAAAAAGGCAGCGACACGGAGACAAATGGCGGCTCGGCTCGCCCCGGCGAATCCGCAATTCCACGCACGAGCTCGCCTTCCGGTTTTTTCGCAAGCACCTTGCCGCTCGAACTTCGAATTTCAATAAAGGTGAACGAAGGGTAATCTCGAGGATATTTTGCGTCATCTACCGGTCCAGCGCACCTGTTTGTGATATCGTCGCTCAATGAGACCGAGTCCTTGGCTGATGCAAGAAAATCGGAGATTTCGCGAGCTACCGCCGTCGCGTCGCCGTTATGCGCACGACGACGATGTTGTTCTCGCTCGTCCTGTTTCTGGTGCCACCGGCTCCGGAAAAGTCCAGAGAGACGACCGGAGCACCGCCCTCGTGCGACGCTCGTTGCGCGCCCACGTGAGCGAAAACGCCCGGCGGGGCTCCGCGCCGAGGAAAACTCGCGACTTCGGTCTCGTCTCCGGAGCAGAACAAAGAGTTGTAGAAAAGGCAAGAAGACGGTGAAAAATTCGGACTGAACCAGCCAATGAATGACTTGATTTCTTGAACGATTGTGAAGAACCTCGGCGCTATTTTTCAAATCAAAAATTTTCATCTTCATTCTTCTCGGAACGTACTCTGTGTAGTAAGTTGAATCTTTCTTGCATAACTGTTGCCAATTATCATCTTATTGGAATTTAAATACGAAACATGTAGAATAGGATCACGAAGATAGTATCCGTTCTGCAGACCGCTCCGCTCTTACGGAATCGTTCGGCAATAACATGTGGATGAGATAATTCCTATTGAGAGAATGAGTTTCCTTGCGAATTCATTACGGTTACATTTACATTATGACTATAACCGGTATTTTCCTGATATGTTACGACGTCAATTGCCAGACACGTCTCGACACTTGTGCGCGATAAGGATAACGTCTGGCGGATTCTAGGTAAGACGCGAGATAAAAATTTCGTCGCTCCGATAACATTGGAATTCAATAGGATTTCAGAATGATTCGACAATCGTGCGCGTCTTATGACGTGCAAGTTTTGTTTCCTAATTTTCGGGCATAGATAATGAATCGCAAATATGGAAAAACAGTGATCCTTCGGAGTGAATAAAAATCAATGAAATATAATGAAAAAAATGAGATCTTCCATGAATCATGGAACAGGATAGAAAATATGTTTCTTGATCAAAAATGAAAGAAAACATTTGCTCCATGCGTTGATGTATAAAACTTCTTTATCAAAGAGCTTTATTATCTCTCAATCAAAAAGCACCTCTTTCCATACGGTCAGCCCGTATTTTTAGAAAGTGTACGAGTGTTTGCGACTGTCACCCACGATAGCACGGATAGAAACGGAGATCGCCGTCTCGTCGCTAATAATATTTTCACCTGGGGCTGCCAGACAAATTTTATCGATGTCAGCGACCTCGCGAGCGCAAAGTCCGATCGGCGACTTTCTAGCAACAACGATCTCCTGAGTTACAATCGCAACAATATCGCGTTCCGCTTTTCCTTTTTACTTTCGACGCAAACGTTAACAATAATATCTCCACACTACGACTCTCGAATATTTGAAAATATTCCCTCATCAAGTAACAATGTAAAAACATCTATAAAATATTATGTCAAAATCTTTCTCAAATCCGCATGAAATTAATATTTCGACTTCACGTTCCTCGCTTCCCACCGGGTTTCTTTCTTTCTCAATAGGGGTAGCATTTCGGGCATTTTCTTTTCCTCGAGTCCAGCGAGTTTTCGTTCCACGACAACTCCGACGACTTTTCGCGCGCCGATCGCGTCTTCTTATCGTAGAGGCCGATGTCACGTGAAGCCACGTGTGCGTGAGCGACGCGAGATCGACTCGATGCGTTGTTAGACACGCCGATGTCATCACCGACGAATGCGACTCGTGCGGCGCATGCTCCGAGGCTGACGGTCGCGTGTGCCTCGAGAGTATCTTCGGGGCATTCGCGTGGCCTCGTTCGGTTTCCCCTCTCGTTATCGCGCTGACCATCTCGCGCCGCGACCTTCCTCACGGAATTTAATCCGCGTCTCCTCAACCCGCTCCGGCTGCACGAGAAGATCCTCGCTCCTTCCCCCTGAAAGGAAGGAGGAAGTTCCGGAGCGGAAAACACGCGGTCCTTTTCTTGAAATCCCGATACTTTGCTCCGCCCGCGGGCGATTCTTCAAGAAAACGCTTATATGCGTCGAAGCACCGGCGATACGCAGTTTGCGCCACTTGAATTACTTCGCTTATGTTTGATTTCAGACCTTTCTTAGATGCCTCTTAAATGTTTATATACGACATATTTGCCGCTGTCCGGGCACGTCCCGCGCTCGTTGCTACTTGAAGCAATGGAAATTGCACAGAAAAAATGTTGTTTAATATAAACAATAATAAACGATAATTCAACATCAAATATCATTTTGCGTTTGAAGAAAAATATCGCTGAACTATGTTGGTTGATAGAAAGAAAAACATTAGTTACGAGAAATAATTGCTTTTCAATGGGAAGAAATTTATTTCGTTACACATTAAGTATTGTTCCACTGGAACAAAAAGAAGCTCCTTAATATTTATAATTTCCTTAACATCTTTCTAACGTGGCGTTACTTTTTTCAACCGATTTACCGACAACCACAGCAACGTTGGAGTAAAAGTACCAGAAAAATATATCATCTGATGTGAAGATACTTACTGTTTGAGAAACCGAACAATCCTGTTCGCTGAGTCGAACATTTGCCCGCTCGCTCCGTTTCAAAAGACAAGCTTGTTTCAATAAAAAGTCGAATGTTACATAAATCCGAAGAAATCTCTTTCTTATTTATGTAACGTTTCACGAGTTAACAAGAGGTCGCGGAAGCGGCAAGGGGGACGAGAGGGAAGAGACGCAACGGCAGCTGGATCGACGAACGATTCTTACGAAAGTATACAATTATTTATTTGACCGTAGAAAAATCTTTACACAGTTTAACGATACATATGTACAGTGAAGTCTTGTGACACCGGGCGAAATTCCTTCAACCGGCCGTGATACGATATGGACGTTTCCCGGGCGCACCGCGACGATTACGAGAGGCCTCGTGCGCGCGGACACGAGAAATATCGGATAAACTCTGGAAGAAGAAAACAACACGTCGCGAGGCCCCGGAGAAAACGCCGTGAGAATCGTGCGACTCTCGAAGACAACAAAAACTAGCAACAAAATCGTCCCCCTCCCGAGGGGGAAGCTTCTCCGACCTCGCCGTTGGATCCGGCCCTGCGTTCTGTCTACGATCAACATGTTTAAACTAGCCATCGGCGATCTCTGTAATCTTAGAAGCCGCTACATAACTGCTATGTACATAAATCATAATCACACATCTCGCTTCCTCATAAATAAATATTATTCCTCCTCCCCTCTCCCTCCCTCCCTCTGTCTCTCGGTCAACGCGCTCGATTAGCGCTCGCGTTTTCCTGCGCGAAGTGGAACAGAAAAATCACGATGACGTGAGAAAATGACTGTGACTTCTCGTACGGCGGAAAAACTCGAACTGGTACACAAGACCATTGAGATACGTCTCAAGGACGTCTCGTGTCTCGGTTTCAGGCTGCCGTCTGCGCCGTCACCTTTCGATCACGATCCGATCGCGCTTTCTCGCCATTTTCACCGTTACTTCGACGTTATCGTGACTTTCTGCTCCACCCGAGCTGAGGCCTCTGTTCACCGAGAGAGAGCAGCTGGCTCGTCGAGAGCGACTCGAGTGTCCAAAGTTCTTCTCTCGCGTCTGATCTGAATGGGACGTCGTCGTTTCCAACACGGACGACGACGTCCGTCGTGGTGGCTCCTCGACCTGAGGAGCGTCGGCCGCGTCGCCGAATACACGCGAGCGACTCTCGTGATCGCCCTCTCAAAAACTCAACTGTACACTAGCCTTCACACGTCACGGATCACAGACACACTTAGGTACTCGGTTCGGCCGGACGGTGACGAGTCCTCGCGTGCGGTGACTTATCGCCGTCTCGTGTTTTTTGCTACGTCTCCTTAAGTACGCCCTCTGCCCCCACCCCCTCTCTCCTCGGTCTCTAGACCTGCTTAGCTTCGCATATCCACGTCCTTCCCACCGTGCTCACATACGTCAGCTGATTTACGTCCTATCTCCTCCCCCCTCCTCATACTTCAAATCTCGATGCCCTTCATTCGTCACCCTTCCGTCCGAGCAGATGATGCGGGTCGAGATCGAGTTTCCGCCGGCACGTGCTTCCAGCGGGGCGCGCTCGGTCGACGCTCCCCCGACCTCCCCCGCCCGGGAGCGGCTCGAGTATCGAAATATGGAGGCTCGCCATCCTCGTCTCCGCGCGCTGGGGACGGGAACCAACGCAGACGCGCGGGGACCACGAAGTGCAGCTTTCAGGCGACCTGGCGGTCGCGGTCCGGTTGCTTTCAAGCCGCCAACTGCGGCGGCAACAGCTGGTGGACCGGCCGCGCCGTCAGCCGCGGCGCCAGCACCGGCAGCAGGCTCACCCTCAAGGGCGTCGCGGCCACCTGCGAGGCTGGGATCCGGCCGGGGGGAGAGGTGGAGGAGGCCGACTTGTCCCTGGCGTGGCGCTTCACGTGCTTCGCCAGATGGTCGCTCCTCATGAAGCGCCTCTGGCAGACCGCGCAGGCGAACTTCTTCTCGCCGGTGTGGGTGCGCTTGTGCCTCGAGAGCTCGTCGCTGCGGGAGAACCGGCGGTTGCAGTCCCCGTACGGGCACGGGAACGGCCGCTCGCCGGTGTGGGTGCGCGTGTGCGCCTTCAGGTGGGACGACTTGAAGTAGTTCTTGCCGCAGCCCGGATGCCCGCACTCGTAGACGCGCCGACGCGCCTCGACCGGGCTCGCGATCTGCGCGACCGGGGTCGCCGGCGCGGCGTTCGCCACGAGCAGGAGGGGCGCCCGGGGCAGGACCAAGGATGAGCCCAGCAGGCTGGCCACCACGATGGGCGCCGGCTTCGGCGCCAGGGGTTGCAATCTGGGTAATTGTTGCGGACCGCTGCTCTCACGGTCGGTGTTCTTGCTGTTGACGATGATCTCCTCCTTACGCAGGCTCATCTTGAACTTCAGGCTGCGCAGCACGTTCTCCACCAGCGGAGCGTCCGGTCGCGCGCTCGCCCGCGGACTACTGGCTCGCTGTCGCGCGACGGCCCGCTGCTGCTGCTCACGTGGCGCTGACCCGGCGATCGCCGGGCTCCCCGTTAAATTCGCGGGACTGCAAGTGCCGTCCCGATTGGCGCGCATTATCACCGAGACCCGGGCTGGCTCCGGGCTCGGCGGCGGCGTGCCGTCTAGCAGCAGCTGAAATGGGAACAGGTGGACCCGTTCAGTCGAGAGCTTGGATATAAATATTGGGACGTCGAGTGCGCGCCTGGCGCAGGAGTCGAGCGAGATCGGAGGACCCGGGAACGAGAGAAAGGCCGCGCGCTCGGCGGAGGAAGAAGTGATTATCACTGGGACTGGGCCGTTTCTCTTTTTATTCTTGATACACTCAGGAGAATGCGCCAATCAAGGGCAACGATCGTTGAGAGCGGTGTCCGCAATGATAACTCGAGCCGTAAGACTTGGGCTTTAAGCCTCGAGCTATAATTGTTCCTTCTAGATCGAAAAGAATCATTCGATCTCGGCTCGGAAAAGTTCCAACAGTTGCGAAATCAACCGTCCCGGCCCGGTTTTCTCCGCTGAACGCGCGCGAAGATTCATTGAAACTCATCGAAAGGCCCGAGACGCCGGAGCTGCTGGAGGTACGGTTCCGTCCGGTTTTCGGGCACATCGCGAGCCATCTACCTGCGAAAGGCGAATACATCGGCCTCCCGGACTTTATCGGAAAGTTATATCATCGCGAGATACGCCTACTCGAAGGATAAACGGCGTAGTGAGGGAAATGGCGCGCTCGAACGGGGTCGTATCGCAACAACTCGGGTCTGGGCTCGCGCGACGTTCCAGCCGATTAAATCGAAAGGAGAAATCGAAGGGAGAACGGAGAAAGAGAGGAGTGTTTGCAAGCAAAGTCCGTCTGTCGATAAGGCCATCCGCTGTTTACCTTCGCCAGCTCGCACTGCTCGACGCATTGCCGCTTTCGCGGCGGCTCGTCCTCCTCGGTGTCCGAGGGCTGAGGAGTGGGCGGCAAGACAGGATGCGCAGGATCCTCCTCGTCCTTTCGCCCGGTCTTCTCCAATTGGCCCGGAAGCTTCTCCCCCAGTAAAGCAGCGACGCTGAACGACAATTGCAGCGGTTCCATCTGCGGGACAAAGAGAGACGTGAGGAGGTAAGAAACGTATCCTTTTGGCGCGCTCGAACGCCGAAGGAATGAGAAATAAAAATGGCCGTATCGCCGACGCGGAATAAGTTAACAGCTGAGGGATGTGATTTCAAGGCGGGCGCGACTGAAAGGTAAAATATATGCGAAATCTTGGATTTATACTCTTATAAGAAATATTTGAATATATTCCCTACATTGAGAAGATCAAATGGTACGACGAATCGGTAGCCTTGTTCGTACCGTCCGTGTTGCTGATCATTCCCGCTTGACTTTTTCACTTGTTTACTCAAACCCAGACCTTACTTCTCATTCCTCGCGTCTTGGTTCGGCGTGTCGAAATTTTTTTCGTTCCTCGCATCCGAGAGAGAAAAACGCAGAGACGGTCGCTTTCACTATCGCCGAGATACGAGCTCACTTTTCCGTTGGATCAAGACGCGAGTCTCAGTTCCGAGAAGTTTTATCTCGAAAAAGAGACGTTACCGAGACAGACGAGTAACCCCCCCCAGAACAAGATATCAAAACCACCGATAGTTTTCTCAACATTTCCTTAACATTCAAATCAGTCATTCAAAGTCCGAGGAATATCGTACGAGGGGGGAGGGGAGTTGAATACAATTTCCCGAGCACCGAGTACGAGAAGAGCAACCGCGGCCGACAACACGATGGACGAGAAGGAAGCCCAGCGAACAAAAGGACCCCCCGTAACAGAGCCCCGAGACGCGCGAGAGAGTTCGAGTTTCGCGGGCGCCGAGCCGCGATGTGGCGGTAGATTTAACTCGCTGCCACTTACGTGCTTCAGCTGGGGCGAGGCCGGCGGCGAAAGAGGCGCCTGGTTCGCGTCCATATTCGCGCAGGACCGACGGCACCGGGCAGGCAGGACAGAGAGAGAGAAAAGAAAGGTCTCGAGGCACCGCTCGAACGGAGGGAGAGGAACGAGATAAAGAAAAAAAAGGGAAAATAGTGCACGAGCACACACACGATAGCGGCCGAGCTTACGCGCTCGGCAGGAGCGGCCGGTGGTTCGTACGTGGCGGCGTCTCGCAGCGCAATGAAGCTTTCTCGGGTCGCCGCTGCCTTGGGACGCGCCGATCCGTGCCGCTGCGTGTATGCGTGATCGCACCGCGGCCGCGAGCGCGGCCAATCGCGGCGAGGGGCTCGCCGGCCGCCGGCCAATCCGCGCCGGCCGATCAGGCCGGCGCCGCGTGATCGCGGGCGTGCTGTTCACGTGCTCCCGGTCTGACTCGGGCCGTGATCGTGACGTCAGCGCGCGTGGCGAACGCGGTCGATACGTCATGGCGTCACGGCGCGTCCCGAGCGTCATGCAACTCCACGCCTCCCGTACTCTCTCTCTCTCTCTCTCTATCCGCCGCGAATGTGCGTCCCGCTCGCGCTCTGTCGCGCGTACGCGCGCCGCCGGTCGGTCTCTCTCTCTCTCGCTCACTCTTGCCGCGTGCGTTCATTCGCAACCGTGAACGGCCTCGTCTAACTTTATGCGCGTGGCTCTCTTCGTCTTCTTCGCGATACAAACTCGGATCTCTCGTTCCTTCTCTCGCTCGATCCTTTACTCCGCTTCTTATTTTATGCAGACGCAATGACCCTTGTTCTAAACTTCGCTGTTTTCGCCAATGTTGCGTTATTCCCACCGCGTATTTGTGCCGTCCGCGATTCTCCCGAATAGTATCTCTCTCCTTTTCTCCGTTTTCTTCCTTGTTTCTCTCTCCCCCACTTGCGGTGTTAATCCGTAAAAATCGTGCAGCGCTTGATTTTTACGCTCCTCCGCTATCAGCAGAGAGTTTCGCGACGTCTCCGTGAAAGCGAGAGAACGCGACTTCGTGCGCGCCGGAGATCTATTAATATTCCCGTAGAATTGTTATCACAACATTGCGCGCGAGGTTCAACCCGGCGATCGGCGATTGTAATTTCAAGGTATTCTACGAATTCTCGAGCCTGCACGATCTCTCTCTTTCTCTGCTTCTCCTCTCCCTCTCTCTTTTGTTCTCGCTTTATTCCCTGTGACTCCTACACCGTGACACACCCGCATCCGGTGTGCGTGTCGGGCATCCGAACGAGCCCGCGGCGCGAGCCCCCGAATCGGCAAGATGTTGTAGAAGCACTTGACACGTCGAAGATTCATGTCGTCGCGTCGCGACGAAATGACGCATCGCGAAGGCGGCCGTCTGCAAATGTGTGCCTGCAATAAAGAAAAACAACGGATTACGGAGACGACGTTCGTGGTCGTTTCGTGGCGCGCCAACGATCAGGTGCGCCAGGTGCGACGCCACGGTATTACTGCGAATTCCCTCACACGCACTACACCGAATTAGTGCACGTTAAAAGCTGCCGCACGTAAAGTATCCGAATAGAGTAGTGGTACACGAGCACTTTGACGATGAAATAATTAATAAGGTCGGTCTGTTCTTTCCTGTACCGCGTACAATATCTACAAAATATTTAAAAGGTGTAGATATTAAATATTTTGTTAATATTCAGACATTCAGAAAAGTCGGGTATAAGATTATGATAAATATTCAAAAGTATTTACGAAGAATATTCTTCGTAAATAATTAAAAGAGTAATAAATATCCTTCGTAAATCATTGAAATGGTTTTAATTCACTGAAATCGCGTTTTTCTTGCTTATGGGAAATATTCTTCTAAATATTGTTGAATATTTATCATGATTTTTCTCGTACCTGACTTTCCCGGACTAATCATCCCGTTAATATGCGACAATATCATTATTAATTATGCTTAATCGTTAAAAATACTTGTATGTTTCTTTTATTTAAATCACTACTTCACATAAAGCAGCCTTCGGCATGCACCGATGTAGCGCGGGTATGCCGTGAGATGACGCCTTTCTTCGCATTTCGATGTTTCTGTTTATCGATTTGCTTACGAGGTGAAGAAAAAAAGTGGTGACAACAATTCGTGGGAGATAACAGGAGCAAACAGCCGAACCAATGAGATGCGTGTGTGACAACCTGATAATAAATCGTTCCGTGTTATCTTCGTCATTCTCCCCATCTTCGCAGATAATGACACGACGTGGCCGTTGATTATTACGCCGGGTATATTTAATGAGAGACTGGTAGACACGGTCGATGTGTTTTCATGGATGAAGGAAATCTTTGAATCTTCTATCAAGAGAGGTATGTCATTATAAAGGGATAAATTATCCCAGAATAGACAGAAATGTTGAATATAGCGTGCAAACATTTAATGCATGCCTTCTGATACCGTTGCAACAGCACGACATGTTTGAAATACGCTTGTTTTAAAAAAAAATATTCATTTGTTACACTATGATTTTTATCAAAATATTGACTACCTGTCACTACGATAATTACGGATTAATTGCGTTCTCCTTCGGAACTTAAATAACAATTCCAAGCAAGAAACGTTAAATCGATCTTTGAAACATTGATTTTATATCGATTTTATAAACATTTTTATATAATATTTTACAAGTGTTTTCAAACTGTTATTTGATAATGTAATATTCCTAAATATTACCATCATAGTGTAGAAATATTATTCTTAACGTTGCCGCAACATTGCCGCAATTTTCAGATTAGTATCAGATGATCTTCCGCACACTGACAAAATGTTCGTTGTACGAGGACGCATTTTCCAATATTTACGCTAACCACGACGCAGACAATACAGCGAAGTGTGTCTATCCGGACTGAAATGTGAGGATGAATCAACTCGGGAGAAAATTCCGAAATCTCGATGATCGATCAAATTGGAGAATCCGCTAAACTTAGCCGCAGACTCGAGATGCCGTTCGACACTCTTCGCTCGTTGCGCTTTAATGTTATGAAGCGACAATTAAGTGACGCGCGGAAAAGGTCCAAGGTCCAATCCGCAAGTGGAAGCACTCGGTTCCTCGATCGAAGACTGTGTTAAATATATCAGCCGCCCACCTCTCGCAGGCTGCTCGATTTGGGTCGTCGGGCTTACAGCGGTTCTTCGATAGGTTCTCAGGGGAATTCCCTTGGGCGCGTTCCGGATGCGCATTTCCGAAGCTGAGCGCGACACGGACAAACGCTCAAGACCGACGTGCAATCTCGTGTTCAAGAGCACGAGATACAGCAGATCGAATTACTTCCGGGAAACGCTGTTTACGTTATGAAGACTTTTCGAGATATCGCGTGTACCACGTGTGCCGAACGAACGGCTCGGAAGTCTCGCGTCGAGCGAGGATGGCACGTGAAGAAAAACGCAAGCGGCAAAACTTGAACGATAAGCAAATCGATCAATCACGCTCGGGAATTTCAACACGACAGTCTCTTACGTTCTTGATAATTCTCGAATGCGGTTGGCCAACTCGCTCGCGTCCTTCGCTACTTACGCTCTTCGGCGCGTGTCAATTTTTATGTATCGCCTCGTTCAAGTTAAATACGTAACTTAAAGAGGCCACTTTTTTTTTCCATTTTTCGGAAAGAAAACGGACAAATCCGTAGAAAAACATTTTTTTTACCTACAGCATGAGTGGGAAAAATTTTCTCTTTTTACATAAGATAATAGAGTAATAGATAATAGAGTATAATAGATAATAGAGTATAATAGATAATAGATAATAGATAATAGATAATAAAAACAAAAAGTACATAAAACGACGATAAGGGCAACGAATAAAGAAAAAAAATGTACGTACGGCATTAATTAATTTACGCGAGAATTTTTTCGCGTTCTCCCAAAAAGAAACTGAAGACCGATTTTTTTCCAAGGCCTTAAAAGCATACCAGGCAACACGGTGTGTCTAAAGTCGACGACACGAGACGTCTCTTTAACACTAATATAATAATTGATAATGATTAATTAATTAATTGAGACGTCCTATGTCCCGATTTAAGACGCTGTGTTATCCGGTCGTAGAGCTGTCATATCGAAATTCTCGCGGATGGCCGCGAATTGTCGACCGGCCGGTGTCTCGTTTTGTCCCGTTTCTTCGCCCGCGGCGGCCCTCTGAGATCGCTTGAGATCCCGCGCCCTTTCCGAGGAGGGGAACATCGCCCGTCCATTTCTGGCACGCGTTTGTCGTCATTATTGCACACCATTGTCTGTCCCGCCTCGTGGAGACAACACGCGCGCGAGTGCAAATCAGCCGGCGAGCTCGTGATCGGCGATCGCAGCCTCGTCCGCGCTCGCTATCTCGCGAGTTAACGCCGACGCGCAAAAGTGTCGTTGATCTTGTTTTGAAGCCGGGTATATCAGGCGACGAGCAAGTCTCGCGTGCATACGTACGGGAATTCCGAGCGGCAGATCCTGAAAAAAAAGCGGCCTATCTCTCTCTCTCTCTTTTTCGTTTCTCTCAGCCGGCGCGAGATCGATCGTGACGTTCGATCGACGCCGAAAAGGAACAACCATCGCGTTATCTTCAATGATAGCCACGGGATTATCGTTTTGTACACATGGACCTTCGGGAGCCGACGCCGTTCGATGACAGAGGATAAGGTGGCGACGCGATGTCGTCTCTCAACCTTGCCGACTTCGATCCACGACCGGCGCAGACGAAGAGAAACCGTTCAAATAACGCGAACTTGTAGAGGACGTTTCATTCAGAAGAAAACGAGGAATGACGATGACGTCAAAACGACGTCGAAATCGTGAGGAATTGAACGAAAAACGGGGATTTTCGCAGTTATTTTCCCGTCATTTTGACGCAATCGAGATTTCCTGTTTTACCTGATTCATATTAATAATTATTATTTAAACCTTGATCAATCCGGCAATCCGGCTGAAAAACTCGCGTCTAACTCTAAATTTGTGTCTGAGTGCCTCGCCTGAGGCAAGTTTTAAATGACGATTGTTAATACGGGTCTTAAAAACGTTTAAAACACGTCTTAATAGACGTCGCTTGAAACTTCTCTCAGCGAAATGCTCAAATTTGAATTTCGAGTCGAAGACTTTGGATTGAATTGCGATTGCAAATAATCATAACGTCGCATACGACTGCGATTCAATTGAAATATTCAGATCTGACTTGCCGCGAGAACATTCCTCATATATAATTATATCTATAGAATATGCCCGAATATAAAAATATATAATAATATCTAAAAGATTTTCTCCCGGGCCTGAATTGAGATTCGAGTATCTCGCTCGAGACGAATCTCAATTGAGACGTAAAAGACGTGTAACCTAGTAAACGGCAAATATCCAGTAACATCGATGTCGTAATGTCCGATACAACTATACAACTGTTACATAACACGTGGTGTTACAGACACACCGTCAAATGTATCTTACAATTCCGCTGTAAAACTCAGATATCTAACGTTGAATATCTGAGTATCTCACATGAGACAAGTCACCACTATTAGTAAAGACTCAAGAAACGCGTCTTACTCTCCTTCTTTAGAAACTCGGGTCTTTAAGATTCGCATTGTCATCAACCGGAAAATCACGCATAGTTCCATTAACAAAGCCGTGGTCGCACGTGCTGCGCGCCTTGTTGACACGCGGTGTCGCGACCGGTAAATAATTCATCAGGCGCGTGTTACACTTTAGGTGCGAAAACGTTTGTTTACGGCCTGTGCTCGGCCGTATAATAAACAGCAATTATCGACGGCGGGGAAAGCGACTCGGACCACCGGATTCTTAGGGTCGCGTCGATAGCGCTAATTGATGGTCCACAGATAAGGTGTGTTACTGGGTCAGCATAATCAAACTTGAGCGCGCGATAAAACCGTTGAAAAATCGGACGAAATAACGCGAGGAGAGGAACCGAGAAACAAAAATCCAAAGAGGCACGTTCGTCCATTCTCGGAGCGCCGTTTCTCTCGAGTCGAATTTATGCTTTCACGTGTGATTTGTTATATTATTGCACAGGTCACTCAATGAGCCTTTCCGGACAAAATACTGCGAAGAAAAATTAAAAAAATAAATAAATAAATAAAACACACAATATCGAAACTGCCTGTTGAATGATTCTGTATAAAACTGATTAAGTTGTAACTTAGAAATGTTCTTTGTACAGTTCGGAAGCGATGACTTTGCCACTTCTACTCGTGTATCCGCATATGTAAATAATAAAATTTGAAAAAAAATTAAGATTCATCCTTTGTGTTTGTCATATATATAAATTTTCGATATAAAACTCGGCTGGAAAATAAGATTAAAGATCGAACGATTGCCGTCTTTCATAAAACACGATATACCTTCCCGCGAAAAGCGATAATAACGTAATGCCTTTACTATACCTGAAACTAGAGAAACTTTAAGCTGTAAAATACCGTCTGAACCATCTCATTATCATCATTTTTGCCGAAGTTACAGCCTATTGAAATTTGCGTACTTTTCATGACCAAGTAAAAAGAGTCGTACCCGCCGTTGAGTTGTACTACTTGGAAATAAAAGCACGCCGGACTCGACATCGACTCGCACTACGATCTCGATTCTCGACGGTGGCGGCTCGTGGCGGTGACTTCGGAACTACTTCAGAAGAAGGAATCCGTTACACCTGCTAATACGCTACCTGGCGCCATCGATGATACGTTAACAAAATTAATTAAGCACCAGCGGGATATGATTTAAATGATACCAACCGCAGCCCGACAACTTCGTAACGATAATATCAACCTACGCGTCGTTACGCAACATTCTGCCATACATAAATACCTGCACAACGTTAACGTTAATGGAACTTTCGTTAAAAATTATAGAACCGACTTACTGAAGCGTCATTTTAATTGCTTCCAAAGTATTATTAGATACGCACTTCTGAACATCACACGATTGACGTCATTTCTGAACAAAAACAGTTTATTACACATTAGCATTAATGCATAATTTCGCAGTAACGCGACCGTAAAGAACGACGAGAGTAATATCGATTTTAATGTTGATTTAGTTTTTCCTCCAGCAGTGTTCTCGGCAATTCGATTGTTCCGTAGTTGTAAGCATCTTATTTAGGTCAATGTTAAAGATAAAACTGAAATTTGAAGCGTACATTGCGCATAGTCGTGGGGACGCTTCAAGATAACCGATTCGTGTGACCAAAAGCGTCATAAGTCATAGGGCCTGATTCCAAAGTGCGCGTGCTCGTTTTCTCATATCTCGCAATCATTCCGCGAGTGAAATCTGAAACAAAAGAAAATATGCTGCCTTTGACGAATTTGCCGCCGATAGCGAGGCTGTCCAACAACATAATCCGGATTCTGGGCTGCAATCCTGGACCGATGACCCTGCAGGGCACCAATACTTACCTCATAGGCACAGGACATAGGTGATCGAAACGTTAATTCTGCTGTTCAATCGATCTCATCCTCATAAATAGTTACGACACGATCTTCATTGCAAATTTTCACAAAAGCGTGCGACGCTGTCCCACGCAAAAGAGAGAACTTAAGTGCACCCTCTATGACGTAGGAGGATATTCAATTATTGAAGAGAGATATTCTTTTTGAGGTTAGGAAACTTACTATCCCGCGCATGGAAACGTATTCACGCATCGGGAACGACGCGAGATTTCAGATCACATCGATCATGTAACTTTTCTCGTAAGGCGGAAATGTGAAAAGTGATACGTTTCAAATTAGAAAATTCGCAAAATTTGTACCTCTTACATGTTCACATCAGAGAAGATTTGTAACCATCCGAGTGTTGATCGTGAATCTTTTCCTCCAGCCTGGATTCGTCAAAAGTGTGAATTTTCTAATGTGAAAACACTTCAATTTTTACATTTCCGCCCTGAGTGAAAACGAATATGATCGATATCCCGATAGTATAGTAAATAGATCACTTTCTCTCTTTCTTTCCCCAAGTAGAATAAGAAAAAAATGACGATTCTCGTCGAATCGATGAGAAGATTACCGAAGGGTGAGTTTTTCCAGATATTCCTCGTCATTTCGACGTTATCGTGACTCCCCATTTTGTCATTCCTAATGCATGAATAAAAAACTACTTTATATTATACAGACGCGTCCTGATCGATTCCGGGGAGGCGAAGACGAGCGAGGCGTACACGAAGCTGCTGGGCAACGTGCTGCGCGATGAAAACGCGACGATCGAGCACATGCTGATCACTCACTGGCACCACGACCACATCGGCGGCGTGGAGTCCGTATACAGCCTACTGAAGAAGCTGTTCCCCGAAAGGAAGCGACCCACCGTGTGGAAACTGCCACGCGCGCCGTACGACGACGGGGAGTCCCCGGACGAGACGTCTATCCAGTGGCAGCCCCTCCATGACGAGCAGGTGATGAAGATCGAGGGAGCTTCGCTCCAGGTGAAGTACACACCTGGGCACACGACCGATCACGCCTGCCTGCTGCTGCAGGACGAGAACGTCCTGTTCAGCGGCGATTGTATCCTCGGCGAGAGCACCGCCGTCTTTGAGGACCTGCACCAGTATTTGCTGTCGTTGGAGAAGATCCTGAAGATGCAGCCGAAGAGAATCTACCCGGGCCACGGCCCGGTCCTGGACGATCCCCTGCCGCACATCCGGTATTACATCCAGCACCGGCAGCAGCGGGAAATGGAGATCTTGAACATTTTCAACCATCAAATAGGCGAAGCGCCGGTCACGGACGCAGACATCGTCAGACAGATATACAAGGTAACGTTGATACGCCGTGTATGCCGATAGCAGTCGGTCGATTCGTCGTGAAGTGAGAACGGAACGTACGTTTGCCTAGGACACTCCTGAGAATCTGCTGTTCGCCGCGGCGTACACCGTGAGGCACCACCTTGCCAAGCTGCAGAAAGAGGGGAAAGTTTTCCAGAACGACGAGGGTGACTGGTATCTTCAAAATAAACTGTAACTCCCCTCCTCTCCCCGGATCTCACCAGGGGAAAGAGGGGAAATGGGAAATTTAAGAAAATTAATAGTAGCGAAAGTAACACGGAGGCTTCCCTCGCGCTGCAGTCGTCCCCGTTTCTTGCGAGATACGAGTCAATGAGGATGTACGAAGGATCTGAAATGACACTCGTGGCCGATCGGTCGCACTTCTAAAACTTTCCGGGAGAACCTCCTTTTGGCGTCCGAGGAACGATCAATAAATAACTGTTAAATTAATACGAGACGCAACTTTCCTCTTTTCGGCATAATCGAAGTGACTGCTGCGAAAGAAAAAGAACAAGCGCCTTATATTAAGGTATT